>NW_025937161.1:44007-347141 GCF_000764305.2 Hyalella azteca
AGAAAGAAGGGGGAGACTGTGCAGGATTCCCCCATTTAATAACCGAGCCGCGGCCAGAGTACAGACTCTTCGTGAGGGATCACTGTCCGTGGTAGGACCGAGGCTCTTTAATGCCTTGCCAAAAGAGCTGAGAGGAGGGGAGTTTACCCTTGCAACATTCAAGAGACAACTGGACAAGTGGTTGAGCAAGATCCCGGACTGTCCAGTTATGGGAAACTACCATCAGCAAGCGACAAGCAACAGCATCTTGCATCAGCGTGCCCAAATGAGGGCTAATAGACGGAACACGTCCAACGTTACATCCGACGACGACTCGGGGACGGAGGACGACGAAGGCGGCGCATCAGCGTGACCGTGGACTGCGACGTCCTAAACTCATCATAAGGTCAAGGTCATAAGGTCAAAGGCAGGCTATGAAAACTTTTGGCGAAAGCAAAGTTAAAAAAACAATAAATCTTATAATGCCACCCAAACTACACTCAATTGCTTTTACAACAATTAAATTAATCATCAACATATTGAGAATTTTATACACAATAAAGACTGATCACTCCAGTCTCACCGCACTGTGAGAGTACCAGTACGGAAGACGGCACTTTACGTATAAGTCTTTTTCGAAAACCAGATTCCACGCTCCAGGCAATCATAGTAGAAGGCCAACGGAGTTTCCAGCATTTTTGGCTCTCAAGCTGGAACGTGCGCACGATGTGCACCGGTCAATCTGATCACTTCCACATCATTGCAGACATTCGTAAGACGGCAGTGCTTCATTGCGCCAAAGACTTTATTTGCGTCAGATGAGATCGAGTCTGTCATCATCGGCTTATGCGGTGAAAAGAGTGGCACTAATATCATCTTTCGAGGTGAATGAATGTCATTTACACGTACTGTTGAAAGATCAGTTTGAAAATGATTTAATTTTTTCTGCTTTAAATATAACTTCATTTTTACCTCCATGTTGCCAACTCACGTGTGGCGTTATCACAACCGCATCGCAAGATTGGATGTTGTGCAGAATAAAGTTGCAAGCTTGCACTTAGGCCTCTTATGTAGACCGCCATAAAAGCGTAGAATGAACCTATGGGATGGCTTAGTAGATGATGGTATTAGAGTTGGAGACTTAATGCTTAGTGTGAGAGGAAATGCCTTTAATTGTGAATGGACTTATACAGTTGGAATAAATGGCGAGTTGATGCGTGTTTCAAATCCAGTAAAGTCTGTAAAGATAAGGGTAGAACCGTGGAACAACGATGAGCGTAATGCATTTGAGGAATGCATTATGTGAGTAGTATCTCGTACTCAGAGATGTGAGTACGAGAAAAGTGAAGGTGATGGCATGATCTATGAGAAAACATGATATGAATGGATTGCGATGATAGTGGGCTTGTCAGCAGGAGTAACATGCCGCCAGGCTTAGAGAGGAACGAAATTTTTTAAGTGAGTGAAGGGTTGCAGAGAGAGACTGGCTAGCGGGGAAGGGTCTGGAAGGTTGTTGGAACAATATGAGTAAAAATGAAAATTCTAAATAATCATCATAATCTTTAAAAAATGTATGCAGAATAAATAACTATTTTGAAAAGACATTAAAAAAATCACTTGAGACTCCAAAGTTTCCCCACCTTAACTAGGTATGTACAGATTCAACTTCAACTCAATATTACCTTTCCTTTATTTCATTTCCAACCTTGTCAGCTTGACTCGAGCGACAATTCTACGGACTCGTCAGCGGACTTGCCTGCGGACTCAAACGCAAAACCTAACTACACGCTCAACCGAAACACTCATAACTCCTACAATACTGAACAGATTTGCTTGAATTTTGGAATATAAGTAGTTATTATCGATACGCTGCGGTAGGAATTATTACAGATTTTTGGATAAATTAGTTTTCAATTAAAACTAATAAACGTATTTTTTGATCGACCGAAACACTCATAACTCCTACAATACTGAACGGATTTGCTTGAATTTTGGAATACAAGTACTTATAATTGATACACTGCGGTAGGAATTATTACAGATTTTTACGTGACTTATTATTGGGTTAGGTTAGGTTAGGTTAGGTTAGGTTAGGTTAGGAAATAATTCATGCAAAAATCTGTAATAATTCCTACCGCAGCGTATCAATTATAAGTACTTGTATTCCAAAATTCAAGCAAATCCGTTCAGTATTGTAGGAGTTATGAGTGTTTCGGTCGATCAAAAAATACGTTTATTAGTTTTAATTGAAAACTAATTTATCCAAAAATCTGTAATAATTCCTGCCGCAGCGTATCGATAATAACTACTTATATTCCAAAATTGAGGCTAATCCGTTCAGTATTATAGGAGTTATGAGTGTTTCGGTCGATCAAAAAATACGTTTATTAGTTTTAATTGAAAACTAATTTATCCAAAAATCTGTAATAATTCCTGCCGCAGCGTATCGATAATAACTACTTATATTCCAAAATTGAGGCTAATCCGTTCAGTTTTATAGGAGTTATGAGCGTTTCGGTCGATCAAAAAATACGTTTATTAGTTTTAATTGAAAACTAATTTATCGAAAAATCTGTAATAATTTTTACCGCAGCGTATCGATAAAAACTACTTATATTCCAAAATTCAGGCCAATCCGTTCAGTATTGTAGGAGTTGTGAGTGTTTCGGTTGGTCAAAAAATACGTTTATTACATTTAATTAAAAACTAATTTATCTAAAAATCTGTAATTATTCTTACCGCAGCGTATCGATAATAACTACTTATATTCCAAAATTCAAGCAAATCTGTTCAGTATTGTGGGAGTTATGAGTGTTTCGGTTGAGCGTGTAGTTAGGTTTTGCGTTTGAGTCCGCCGGCGAGTTCGCAGCCGAGTCCGCTGAAGTGTCGATTCGGTGTCAGCTTGTCGCTTCAGAATTTATCACTGCATTTACATTATCATGCATTATTATCATTATCACCCAAATCGAATTCAAATTGGAATTTAAAACGGCGATATTTGTGTTACTTCGTTCCTGGTATAATTCAGACCAATGACATATTATTATATGTATGTACCACCATCGCACGCATTTTTGAAAATTTGTTTGTGCCTTTGTTTTGTGCGCTCAATTATCCGAATTGGTAACAACATACCGGTACACCTAATTCAACTAACGGAGCAACATATAAAATATAATATTAAACGTACTCAAGTGTTAGATTTGAATACGACCAATCATACGTTCAAAATAAATATTTTTATCGCCTTGCATGGTTTTTTATGTGATTTAAGGTATTCTCATTTTCGCCGATTTCGCGCGATTATTTTTACTTCTATATGACTATATCAATGTAGTATCAGCACTTGTCTAGCAGCTCATATATTTTTCTACCTAAACTTTAATCAAAGCATCATTTTTTGAAACAAAGCTTGCGCAAAAATTTCATTTGCATATTTTCTGTATTCCGGAACTGAGATATATGTTGTGATTCCGTATCTGCAGATAATTTCACTAAAATCTTACAATGTACGCAGAAATCCTTGTTACTTCTCAGTTTCGTAAATTTCGTTGCGAGTGCGTGAATGGCCGAACAATATCTCGTAAAGTCTCTCTTGCACTGTGGTCAAGCCTCAAGGTAAGACGTGATCCAGGCGAGTGAGGCGACAGCTGACACAAACTTCCTAATGATAGTAGGTTAATGTCATTGTCCAATGTCCAGAGACCAGAGCAGCAGATCTGAGATCTGTAGTCTTTGTTGCCTCTGTTGAACTTGAAGTAGCTTAGTAATAGTAGCCTACCGCTACCTGTAAATCTGCTAGTACGGTAGTAGGACCAAACCAATGATTGGTATACTCCAATCTGCTGTCCAATCAGCACAAAAAAGTGAGGTTCCTGCAGGTGGATCCCATCGCGGCAGTGCCCGCAGTGCCAGGGTAATCCTCATTACTCAGTCATTAGTCATTAGACTAGCAAGTGAAGATGCAAAGAAGATGATGATTATATCTTAAAAGTTGAAAGTTAAAAGCTCATCTTAGCTCTAGAAGCACAGTCAAGCACAAGGACCACCATTTAGGTTAAACGCAATATATTCCGACATCTTAGGTAATTCCAACACTTGCAATTTTTTTCCTTTATATTAAGCTTTGTCTTAGTTTCACTCATTCATTGATGGTTGAAATTGTGACATCAGTCACGTCAATCGTCATGACATCATACTATTGTGCGCCGTGCCATACTATTGCCAAAACACTAGGTCTGGGCCGCCTGGCAGGAAAATGTTAAGATCCAAAGAGAGACAGTGCACACTGCACATCACCCAGTGAGAACATCAAAAAATGTGTCAAAGTTGATAGTTGACCTTGCTCTACCAAATAGTGATAAACTGTTTGTGTAGAAAGAATAACCTGAATAGGTACTGTCTCTTATACACATCTAGATGTGTATAAGAGACAGATGCTGCACGGCGCAGTTCTANGTGTGGTGTTTTGAGAGTGACGTGAAGCAGTCAGAACTCGAGTTACGCAATACAGTGATATTTTTATAGCCATTCATTTCTTGCTATGTCCTTAATGTGTCGGAATATGCCGCGTTTACCCTAACACTCTTCATATAAACTAAAGGATGTATAAAGGCATAAAGGACTGGTTGCAATAGAACTTGATAGCTAGCTACCCCTACCATTAAGAAATCAAGTTCCTTTTGCAAAAATCTGATATTAGTACACTTGAAAAAAGATTCGACACCTGTAGAATAAGCAAATTTGTGAAGAATAAAGATGGAGAGACTAAGTATCCACCACTTTGTTAACTAAGTGGTGGATACTGGATGTGGATGGAAAGAGTACCATTAACCTCAGGGCTCAGGGCCTCAGGCTGAGTCTGAATAGTTTTTGACCAGGGTTTGCAGGATGCATTGCCAAGATATGGATTTTCAGCCCAAAATGTTGTCATCAGCCATTTTCATGATGCATTGCCAAGTAATTTTTAATAAGAAAATGCTGCTAACAACTTTGATAGTATATCCCTTACTCTCCACGCACTGCAACACTTGCACTCATCACAACTGATTTCTGGACAGCGAACAAGCTTCACTGCATTCTGATCCATATAACGTACTGGAAACCTTACTGTGTGCACTTGCGGTCTATCAGATTTTCAACTATTTTCTAAATAGTTGGTCGAAGACTGGTGGATATCTGAAATGCAATCATTTCCATTCAAATGTTTCAGCAAGATCTTCTGAAGGCGTAAATTTTGCTGCTGATGCATTGCCAAAGATCTTTACAATATTCACCCACTTTCTGCATCCTGGAATTTTTTGAGGGCCATAACCTACCAGCATGAATGAAAATTGGCTATATCATTCATGTCTTGCTCAATTTAAGCTTATGAATTTACTCCATTGCAGTGCTATCACTGCAAGCAATTTGGACACTTTGCTTATAGATGCACAACTCAGCACAAGCAAGATGAGATGTCTGGTCTGCCCTAGGGAACATCACTTCATCCAGAGCAAAAGCAAAGTTCTTTAGTGTGCCAATTGCTGTCAGCCCCACAAAGGCAACTCACCTGCTTGACCTCTCACCTGCATGACCTGATTGACCTCTCTAATTTAAGAGCTGCTGGTGTGCATAGGAGAGGTGTACTGGGCTGGGGTACCACCAGTGACCCACCTCAGGTCAGGTGAGACATGCAGATGTCTGCTGAAGCACATTACAGGTTGAACAGTCTGGGTGGCACTGGCAGGCTTGGTTTATGGTCATATAATCAGATTGTTTCTGATAGATTGAGGGTTGATGATTTTTCCATGTTGGTGAATGCTCATGCTCCATTGCTGGCAATATCTTGTGTTACAGCTCTACCAGCTGATTTCATGGTTCTCTTAATTGTCTTGCTGATTTGCTTTATTTTTCACTGCATCAAGAATCTCCTCTGAAATCCTGCTTGTTGACTTGTGCTGCTATCCAAAAACATTACAGGCCCACTTTGGCTGCCTCAAACTTGTTGGAATCTCCAAATGTTGTTGCATCTGCTGGTTCTACTGTTGTTACTTCTGCTGATTATCCTGCCATTTCTTTTTTAAATTGTGCTATTGTTTTTTATGTAAATTGTGCTGTTGCTTCTTCTGCTAACCTTGCTGCTGTGTCTTCTTCTGATTCTGCAGGTGTTGCAAGTCCTGTAACCTCTCCAACACCAGAGGGTCTGTTCAGCTGATGATGAAATTGGGTCTGGCTTTGGTATTGAGAATTTCAAATTGGTCTCAGATTCAGATATGTCTGGTAAAGATGTTGTGTCTGGTAAAGAGTAATCTAAGTCACATATGTAATCACAGAAAGAAATAGCTCATCCAGCAGCTGATGTCATGTATCTTTCTCTTGTTTGCTACAATGGGAACACAGCAACAGTCTATATGCCCAGTTAACTGAAGTCAAGTTACTCCTCTAGAGCTTGAAGCCAAGTCTCATGTGCCTTAACCCATTAATGCCGAGCGGTTCCATTTGGAACCAGCCGAAAGAAATTGATTCATAATAAAATTGTATGGTCAAATCAATATACTAGTGGATGCGTAGGTTTTATACACATCTTGGACGTGTTCTGGCAACGTTTGGTTCAGCTGCGCCGACTACTCCCTGCTCAGTTAACATTTAAAGATTGTAAGTACCGGGTGTCAGACATTAGGGCTTGACATCATTGCAGAGAAACGTAAGCAGTTCGTTCTAAAAATATATTATTTATAAGTTAGATGCAGAATTTTATCGACAAAGAGAGTACTTTTAATGCTGTATATGGTATTATGTGATTTAATGTTTCCAAAGTCATTTAGATCATGAAATATTTTGCCTGGTTCCAAATGGAACCGCTCGGCAGTAGTGTAAGCATTCCGGTCATATCATTTTCCCAGTAGATTACTTTGTGATATATTGTGTCTGGTAAAGAGTAATCTAAGTCACATATGTAATCACAGAAAGAAATAGCTCATCCAGCAGCTGATGTCATGTATCTTTCTCTCGTTTGCTACAATGGCAACACTGTAACAGTCTATATGCCCATTTGACTGAAGTCAAGTTACTCCTCTATAGCTTGAAGCCAAGTCTCATGTGCCTTAAGGAGGCTTTGGTGAAGGATGCTTATTTGCCAGTATTCTACAGATATCACTGCTTGTGGCATAGTAGAGTAGCTCATGGTGGAGTCAATGTTTGCATTTGGTGGAGGTTTGCATCATAGTGGAGGCGATGTTTGCATTTTTGCCATAAATCCTTGTTCATTTGGCTCTTTGAGCCCTTTTCTCAATTTCTTCAGTGAAAAATAAGAACATCGGCTGATTTTCACTTGTGATTTTTGAAATTTTTTATTTTGAAATTTTTCATTTTGAAAATCACCCATGAAAGTTAAAACAATTGTTTTTTTTTCCAAGATTATAGGAAAATTTTCCCTTATTTTTAAATTTGGCATGCCCATTGCCATTACTACCTATGTCATCCATACAAATCAGGTTGCTCAGTAAAGTTAGAATTTAGATCTGTGCTAATCTAACACAGGATTAGAATTTTCCTCCTTATCAAAAAAGTGGCAAATTTTTTAAACTTTTGGAATTCTATGGCCCAATTTTGGAACTTGATTTATAATTACATTGGAAATAATTTATCTAGTGTGAATCTTGCAGTTCCCAAAACAGTGGCAAAGCTCTAGTCATGGCTTGTGAGGCAAGATTGGAATTTTTTTACTAATGAAAGAAATCTCATGGCTTCAAGGTGATAAATTTAGCATGTTATAGCATAATCTTTTTGTTTTCTTCAATGATGTATTGAGTAGGTATAATATATTGCTGTTAGCAGCTGCCTCATTTATATGATCACAACACACAAGACTGCCAATGAAAATGTTTTGCATGAGAGAGATTTTTTAGGGAGATGCTAGCATAACTGCAACTACAAAAACATTTAAGAAAACTGTTGGAGTGCAGAAGTTCTTGTGGAAAAGTAGGATTGGAGTAATCCTATTTTATAATTTTGTCTAAAATATCATTGCTGTAAAGCCAGCCTTTTTTATTTTATGAGACACTTTTGTTGTTCCAATAGTTATGGTATCAGATTCTCAGAAATTATTGACTAGGTATATATATCTACCTTCCCAAGAGAGGAGGTGATAAGACATCTGCATTTCAAGGTTTCATTTTCTTTCAGACTTGTATTCATATCATTTTTTAATGAAAATCAGATCAATGGTTGGCTTGATATGCCCTGAATCTTATAGTGTAAATATTCTTTTGCTTTTTCACTTAGAAATGTCACTATGTTTATTTATAATGAGCAGTTAGTATCTGAAATAGAACAAGGATGTGAGCTGCAGGACTGAAGCCATGGATCAAGAACATTGTCCCAGTCAGTCGAGTTCAGTGCCTCAGAGGCGGAATGAGGTCATACATGGAAGACATATCAGTCACAAAGACAAAGATGCCCTTTGTCAAGCCAACATCAGTGCAGGTGATGTCACAGTTGAAGAGTACGCTCCAAGCACGTCTGAGTCCGAAGGCTCTTCTGGCGGTCGCAGAGCAAGTGCTGGTGATGCTCTGAACATCCCTTACATGAAGCACTTCCATTACCTCAAGCAGAAGTTTCCTGATCTCAAAGACTGTGATATAAATGAGAGTATTCAAAAGGTGAGATGAATTAATGAAGTACGCACTTTAGGTTATTCCAATTTTCTATTACTTAGTAATACATTAAAAAATTTAGTATTCAATTAATGTGAGGTGTATCTTATTTTAGGTGCTGATTGTACAAAAATACTTGTTAGAAATTGCACAATTTTAATCAATGCTATAAAATTTGTTCCCAAAACATGCCCTTTAATCTTGTCTAAAACTTTTTACAATTTTTTTAGTTGAAATTTCTACAATAATTTACTGTATACTTGTTTAACCTTTTTTCAGTTTGGGTTGGACCGTGCCCGCTGTGAGGAAGAGCTGCTGCTACGAGCACAAAGTTATTTGAGTGGGTACTATGGTCCCTGGGGGCGCACAGCCTGCATGTCCAGCCGATCATCACCCACTGCCACTCATGGTGCTTCTCACACTATACCCAACACTCCAAACCTGTCTCCATATGCATCATTCTCATCTCAAGCTCCACCTCCTGCTTCATCAATGGCATCATCAAGAAGCATGCCTAAATTGTCCTCACTAAATGCCCCTAGTAATTTTACTGGTGACATAGGTAGTGTCATTCCTCCATCTCGGTCACCTCGCACTCCTGTGGCTGCTCCAAGCCTCGTATCCTCTTCCACTTTCTCTCCTACTCTCACTCCATGTTTTGCCACTACAGCAGGCCCTGCACAATTCACTCCTTCATCACCAACAATGAGCAGAAAAAATGATTATGAAAATCATACTCTATGTTCTAGTTCCACATTACTTAATGGAGCTTGTATGTCTCAAGTTTCTTCTTCACAGGGTGGATCTTTTCATACCACAACCACAAAGCATTTTGTGGTACCTGCGCATCTAAATCCAAATGATCCTTTCTTTAGGCAGTATTCTACATCATCTGAGACCATTACTGAAGAGTCTTCCTTGATGGGCTCAAATTTTCCTTCCCCAGCTCCGACTTTAACGCTGTCATCTCCTCAATCTCCTCTGGTTTCACCTCCTCGTAATCACCATGTAGAAATGCCTCACCTTAGGCAACGCATTGAGGATCTTTTCATTCCACAAACTGGCCAAAACCAGCTAAATTTTCCTAACTCTAATCCCTTTCAGCTGAATTGGGAGCAGAAAAACAATCAAAATTTCAATATTAAAGCTGTCTCAAATCAACATTGTTCTACCCAAGGGCCCAATGTTCAGTTATATCCATTTTCTATGCAGAATATAAATAACTGTCCTCAAGGATTACCTGCTCAATTTGGGAACGTGAATGTCAGTCCCAGTAGAGACTTCAATCGTGTTATTTCAAGCACTGGCCAAGGAGCCGAATTTTCTAGTCCTGGTGATAAGCCTGAAGCGCCTATACAACCTTTTGATACTTCAGACTTGAGAAGACATGGGCCAAGTCTTCATGGCCGCTTTGAGCCCGTGAGAATTGCGCCTCCACCTCCCGTAATTACGAATGTAACTCCAGCTCGACAAAATGCCAGACCCGGCCGACTACAGCTCAATAGTGTCTCTCCACCGTCGTCTTCTGTGCCTCCACTACCTCAGACTTCATCCCCTGCTGGTGCTGCATTGCCTTGCGATCCTTCACCTGGCAAAATCAACAACAGAAAAGGTATGAAGCATGTGGCTTCTTTACAGTTTGTTCCCTCGCCTCCTCACAATGCTCATCTCGTTGCATGTCCTCCCAATAAAGGCAGTGTAGATCTCAGTGATAGATCTTACACATCAGTTAATCTCAAACTACGCCAGCCTTCCTCTGAACCTCAGCCTGCTATTGATATCAAGGGCTCAGGTTCATGCTTAACCTATTCCACTTCTTCGCTTGACAGGAGACAAGGCTCCAGGTCTTCTTTACAGATATCTATCGGTCCATCAGGTGGTTCTATATCCGCCATGAGGACGAATCTTTCAACGGAGCTGGAGAAAGGAAACACAGCATTCCATATTTTATATAGGGCTGAAGACAGGCCTGAACCAACGCCTTCCTCTGGTACTGTAGAGATTTCGTCTCAAGCGGCGCCTTTTCAAGCTCCTGGCGCTGATATGAACAAATCTTCTCCAACAAAGCCTGTCGTGCCGAGTCCCCTCCCACCACACGGCTTATTTGCTAATCAAATTAACAATGATCCGTTTGAGTTTACAGATCAGACCGCGTTCAGTCAACCGGTATGTGATAGGCGTTCACACGAACGATCTCGCAAATATTCCAACCACAGAGATCGGCACAGCTCGTACATAGAAAGCACCGATCTAGACCCACAAATTTCCTCTGCTCGAAAGGAAGCAAATAGATTACCTCCCAGTGCAGCAGGATTGGTACGTGGTTCTCCGGTATTATTCATGCGAGAACAGCCCCGCCCACACTATGACAGAAGCCCGATTGTCCAGGACCGGTTAATGCGGTTACCGGACATTCGCAGCAGCAGCAGAGATCGACGTCCGCAGAGTTGGTACGCTGCTCCTGCTCCTGTGCACGCTCAGGAGTGTGCTGCCGCCTCCTATACTAGTAGTCGAAGCAAGCCTAACCCTCGACGCTACTCCATGCCTGATGGTGACCAGTTTACCTATTTTAATCATGCTGATGGACGGAGCTATGAGCAGCAGTGGGCACTCCAGCATGGCTGGTACGACGCTCAGAGGTTGCCCACATCTCATGACCAGTTGCCGCCTGCTGATGAGTGGTCCTCTTGTGAGAGGATCTATGTGCAAGGTTTATTGCCGTTTTTCTTCCTGGGTGGTGTTCATGTGTGTAAACTCTAACATAGTCTTGGTAATTTTCCTTAGGGTAGACACCAGCTTTCTGGCGATTTTTTCTGTGCGTGAAACTATCAAGCAAATGACTGACTCGGATTAGAGCTCGTAACGATTTTCATCTCGTGAACTTAACCGGACTCGCGTACTCATTTAATTGCGTATAAGATCAAACAAGTGAAATATTCACTGCTTCGAAAATTTTTTCTAAACGCGAGTTATGCCGACTAACTTTTCTTATTATGTGTTAACCTCACAACTCTGGGCAATCTAATGATACATTAAGAAATATAAGTTGTGTTTTTGTGTGCCCAACTTTGAATCGTCTTCCATTATTTGTATATTCGTCTTGTTATTATTTGATTGCTATGCTTAAGAACATCGTTTGAATAACCGTAACCGCGTTATGGATGTCATGTGCTACAAAACTTAGGTTGAATGGAATATATGGCAAATTTTACTAAGTATTTCATTGTTAACAATAGCTAACTCGTAGATGTGTTCTCTGTTCTGTTCTGTTGTTTTTGCTTCATGATAATGGCGCAGCTCATTTGTCCCAGCTTTTTCGTGTCTCATCACCATCAATATTTTACTTCTCTAATAATTGCGGATTGATCTGTTTGTAAATAACCAATCTATGAAGTTGTATGACAGCTTTCCTTGTACGTAATAATTTAATATTAATTCTAAAGAAAATAAACTCCCACGATCAGGCAGATATTTGTGTAGTTCCTTCAAACACATAGAAAGCATTTACGTCGCAATATATTCTTCGTAAACACACATAAATCATAAGCTTCTTAAGCTAAATTAAAACGTCACTGAACCGATTAGTTCTTCTTCCACTGGCAATCATTACAGTAATTTGTCTATAAAATAACCAAATCATCGATAGTTCAATTCGATAATTCGAATAAAATAACCAAAATAAACTCGATACTCGATAGATCAATTCGACACAGCCGACAAATCTGAGTCCACATTATAACTTTGATTCCTGCCCAGGCTTGCTTGCTGACCAGAGAGCGCGGCAGCAGAAGATGTTGTCTGTACTGCAGGAGGGCACGAAGAACAGGTCTGATCTACAGCAGGAGATCTCGCTGCTCACGCAGGCGCTCGAAGAGTGCAAACAGAGAGGCGATCTGGAAGTTAATGAGAGCTCCAGAGTAAGTTAATTGTAAGAGTTTCTTAGCTTAGCGCACAAGTTCTATTCCATTGTTAGATAAGTAACTTTTTTAAACTTATTGCCAATGTATGTGGTTGAACGTATGTGAATATTCGTGTTGCAAATATCCTAATATCCCGTAAAAATATACCAGAAATATTAACTACGCCAACTGCCATATTTTTTCCTTCTTTGAGTCAGCCAAATAGCGCTTGAGGTGTACTTGAACATTTCATCGCAATTTTCCTTCATTCAAAACTTCAAGGTTTTGACCACGACCTTAAATATTCCCTCTTAACGTCTATTGTGCCGGCATGTTCAGCTCATCCTGGACATACAAGAGGAGAACCGCCGCCTTCAGTCCGAGTGCGACCAGCTCGAAGGAGAGATACTGCAGACTGGCGAAGGTCAGAATGGCTATGTAATATTGTATATAATAAACAGTAATTAGCCAGTGCGATTACAGACTAATTCGATAATCAGACTATCGAACATTTAGTGGAAGGATACGGCGGAATTGACTAATATATTTTCCCAAAAAATTGACTGCCGTTTGGTCTGCGTAAATTTCTGGTGTTCATAAAACCAAATTCAGTTGAGCAAAATTATGCAGTCATTTCCAACGTAATGTTAAGAGGCTTCAGACTTCGTCTAAATCTATCAGTGTTTATTAACTGTCATAAAGTTTCATTCTAAATACTGTAAGCTGAGATACTAAGCTCTACGTTATGTTCATGTCAATATGAGATCTGACAACATAACTGAATGACCTGATCAAATGTTGTAATTCTGCAGTCTAATTTGAGTTAATAATTGGTACCCTAACAGATGTTAAAAACCTTCTTTTCTTTCTAGATTTAATTTCGCTGAACTTGAAAGATTTTACGATGTACCCTGAAAAACTGTACTGACTTTGTGCACAACTTGGGTACCTAATGTGTACCGCAAGTGGTTGGAGGTACTGATTGCCCGGAAAATATGTACTAACTGCGTGCCCAGAAAAGATGTACTACTGTGTGTCCCGATCAAATGCACTAACTGTATATTGTAAGCCAAATCAGTTACAAGGCTTCATAAACCCTCTACCGCCGTACGTCACTCTCATTAACCCTCTACCGCCGTACGCTACAGAAAACATTTTAAAGTTGTTGTACGTGGCGGCAACCATCAGTGCAAGTCATTTTGCGCTCACTACCAACGTATCTTTTTTTGGGTAGTAGGCGTGTGACAATATTGCTCCGGTTACTCATGTCAGGCGGTAGAGGGTTAACAAATTTTCCCCTCACGACAGCCCCGGATTTACTGGAGACCGTATACGTGCCGCCCTCGTCCAGAGAAGGGACCGGCAGCTCCGTGAGTTCTCCGTCGTCTCCGCTGCCTGCTCGGCCACACAACTTCAATAGTGAGCCTATAATGTCCATCTCATTGTGGAGCACGCAAGTATTATGAGTATTATTTCCATAAACTGTGAATAACTCTTCTTTTTAACGCATTTTCTCATTTATGGAAAAAGGCGCTTTTGTGCTCGTCTGTCCGTCTGTCTGTAAGTCCGTCCGTGACCACATTTTTGTCGACGAGAAAATGCGCTCTCTGTCACTCACTGCAGTGAGTACCGAGTTATTTTTTTTTTGTTTGTATGTTTGTCTCAACTTTCGTTAGTAGTTGTGCTTAAAGATCTACCGAGATCTTGAACTTTAGGGAATTTTATGTCAACTGAGTCAAAAATTTTGCTACTAAGCGAAATGTTTCTACTTACTAAGTTGATGATTGTGGGTGACAGGGGGGCTGTCAGTGGGGAGAGGCGTCGAAGGCTCCCCCAGGCTAACCCCCACAAGGGTGGCCCCTCCACCCCCCGTCAGCAGCACCTATCAAGCCCCCACCTCCGCCCTTCATCCGGTCAGAGTGATGATTGTTGTAGCTGACTTCTGAATGTTTGTTACGTATTAACACTTTGGCAATTTGTTTACATTTTATACGACCACTGCGCAATTACATAATATATAATACGCTTATGTATCATAGATAACAATAATGGAATAATCGTTGTTTTCATTTAGTTTTTACAAAAATTCATACTGTATGGTTTTATTAATTCTAGTTCATTGTTGTAAATTTTCCGCTCACTTAAATTTTTATTTAGTTATCTGAGGGTGAAGTTCATCTTACATTGCATTTTTTCCGCATTTTGTCTCGTCTATTATAACCCTATTTAACCATCCTATGTAAATGTAAAGTAGAATATTTTACATTTCAGCCTTCATCGGGACATTACGAATTGGCAAGCGAGGCGTCAACCGCAGAAGGCAGAGCTGGGGCAGGAGCTGTGCGCTGGTCCTGCGGCCGCTGCACCTACGACAACCACCCCGACATGACCTCGTGCGAGATCTGCGGCGCCATCAGGATGCCACCTTCTCCTCAGACGCCCATCGGAGGCTACCATCGTCCTACTTTAGGTATGAACTTGGCGAGCTCCGAGCCTGAGCCTTATGAGTCCAGGAGCCATGAAGGCGAGATGCGAGTCTCTACTGATCGCTGGAACGAGGATGCAAATTTGGGAAGAGATTTGTCGCGCGGTATTGGAACGGATGCACGTTTCGCTGATCAAGGGAAGTTTGCCAGGAATGTGGATGGAATGCGGAATGTTTTGCCAGGTGATGAAGTGGAAGGATGTTTCTCTTGGTGTGGTACTGGTCGTGACTCGGTTGATGGCGGTCCAGATTATGATGCTTATTGTCCTGGAACAAGACATGTGATTGGTTATGACCACGATAACTTGTTTGCAAGAGACGCGCACTGCCGCTCTCGGTCCACCATCAGTGATGGTGAGGACGTCAACACTGCGTCACCTAGACGCACCCAAGTTTCAGTTCCAAAGTTAGAACTTGATCGATTATCCGATCCGGAAACTCGAAGTGCTCTCGCCTGTGACCTGACCAGAGTTAGTCATGTGACTTCAGAAGGAATGTCGTGTTATAATAAGAGCGACATATACAAGAACTCGACTTCTTCAGCCAGAGGATCGCACGATGATCTCGAAACATTCAGTTTCTTCTCGGGCATTTCTCAGGGCAGCTGGAACTCGCCTCGAACTAGAATGTCCATAGGCAGTTGCGCTTCATCTTTAACGTTGTTCAACGCGCATGGTGCCTCATCAGACTGCTTCTGTCATCCTCGTCGAAAAAGCGACTTCGGTCACCGGCGAACGGGCAGCGGAGGAACGAACTTGATGCCTACGGGAAACAACGCAATTTTAAACCACCACAGAATTAGTGGTAGTCTGGGCAGACTTACATTACCATCGAAGGAAAATTTCGCTGCACAGACAGAAGTATTTATGAGCGCTGAGGCGTCAGATAAACAAGGGCAGAACCATACTCACAGTAGCGGCCACAGCAGTAACAGAACGAGCATCGGCAGCAGCGGCGGCGGCAGTCGCAGTTTTGGTTATGATCCGATGCCTCTTGAAGGCTATCCTGCAGCTCTTGCTTCTGCCATGAATGAGCCTGGCGATGCGGAATCCCATTAATTTAATCAAGTCTCATGTAAACTTGTTATTTCCACTGACATATCGCAGCATTGGCATTACTAGCCCTTAATGTTCCCGGAAATTATTTCTTCACTAAAAGGCTTTCATTGTTCAAATTCAGGTTGCTATGTAAAATAATTCTTACTTAATAATAAATGTTTTTTATGTTTCTTATGAACTTATAACAATAGTTTGCGGATATTTTTATTATTTAATCAAGGGTTTCCAAATTTCATAATTCATGAATGTGAAACATCGTATTCTTTTCTTGGCTCAATGACGTTTCAAGTTTCATGTTTTTTTTATGACTGAAATTGCTTGTTTTGAAACAATTTTGGTAAAATGATGCTATCGCTAAACTTTGCTTCTGAACACATTTCCGTTTATTTTCTCAACAAACCTGCTTATTGGAACTTGGAGACAAGGTAAGAGTCTCCGTTTACTTGAAGGAATATTTCTTTTGCTCTAAGTGGCAGATGAGTTAGTATGAACTTTTTTTCCAATGTCATATCTAGCAACCGACTCGTGTCTTTAAGTCTCACGTACAACGCCTCAGCTGCACAGCTCTGCCTCTTGCATGCCTGTCACTCGCAAGTTCTCTTGCGTCTTCATATTTTGTGTGTGTACTCTAGGGGTCTGCGGAAGAAATTTACATTACTTCTCCTTTGAATACTTGACTCGATTCTATTGGTGTGATTTAATTACTTTTTTCTCATTGTATGTTGTAAATTTGGTTCAATAATTTTATTCGTGATTCATTTAATTTGAGTTGAAATAATCGTATGTAACTCAACTTACTCCTGTACATTTCCTGCTCTCTCCATTTCTTGTTCATTTGTAAAACGTACTAGTTCAAATAAGTATTACTATCTATGAAAATTGAATTTTTTCACAATACATCATTTCCATATATGGTACGTTTATGCACAGCTCGGACAAAATTTTTTTCATGCCTTCACTAATCTTATTTTTACCTCACACTCATTTGTTAAATTCTCCATTACATTATTTTTCATCATTCTATACGCATCGAATGTTCATTAAAATTTCAGGTCATAAATTTGGTTGCTATGCAGGACTTGCTGCATTGTGGCCCTTGTTCAATGCGCCGATCCAAGCCAATTTTCGTGGAGCCCCGCGAAAATTCTGAAAAGAAATAATCCTGGGTCTCGCTTCGACGGCAAGTCAGACTGCAAGCTTGTGTTTGTGGCCTTGATTGGTTAAGCCCAAAAGAGACATTTTGGGCTCGCGTCTTTAACTTTTGCTTATATACCGCATCGTGCATTACGCCCAGAAACTTGAATATGAAAATCCGGCGCTTTTTGTTATTTGTTGTTTTCGACCAAAGTTATTGTTTGATTTTTCTGTAACTTCGGCATGTCACTTGGGAACACTTGAGTGCATAGCTGAAAAACAGTTTACGCCTCTAGCTTCCCAACCACGTGGTGAAGTGCTCTAAATTATTGTTTTAAGCTAATTTGACCTGGGCCCTCATTTTCGTCACGAATGATTTTCTTTGTAGAACCCGCATTTAAAAAATTTTTGAAAATCTAACTTTATAGAAGTCTAATAACTTTTTAGACGCTCAACAAATTTTAGCGGTTATATCGATTGAAATTATTGCCTGTGATCTCTTGCATTTATAAAAAGCATTTCGATCAAAATCAAAACGTACGTTTTTCCTCCAAAGCCCTATTAGTCCTGGAAAAAAACACAAAAATTCGCCCAATTCGAGAGGCTCTGGTGGAACCATTAGGTCTAGAGGTCTCGTTCGAATTCCGATTTATAGGGAAGGCATTTAGCTACAATCCTGTAGTCATTTCATTCCGCTGTCCCTGCAACTTTTTGAGTTATAAATCAAAGGTCAACAATAATTTTGAGAAAATTTTCAACCAAATCCTTTTTTACCCGTTTTTTTATTCTGAATTTTTTTGAAAAATTATCGATTGAAGATAAACGGTTGCGTATGGAGGAAAAAGTGCGTTGCTGTTGGTTATTTGTGTTTTGTGTAAAGGTGTATGTGTGTATGTATTTTCGAATACACTCCCGTGTTTATGTTGTGTAGTATCTGATTATTGAAGCTTGCGGGATTTTTTGCAAAATATGTGTATGGGTTGTTTTGAGGCATGCGCGGGCATGTATTCATATTTATGGGTTGTCGTTATGCAGTTGTATATTTTCGATTGTCTTTTTATGTGAATTGCATTTAGTTGTATGTTGTATATAAATGTAGATGGAGGGACGTGTAATGTGTATAGTCATTGGTTTCTGGTTGAATTGTCTCTTGATCCACGATTTAGCAAATCTGCATTCATCTTGGCTGATAGTTGAGAAAAATGTTTAGGGTATTGACGTAATTCTCTTAATTTGCACAGTTACATCATTTCAGAGTAATTATCTTTTGCTGCCGGTAAAGTCCGTTGCCTATATTTAAAATGTTCTGAATCTCTACCAAATGTGGCCATGTCAGCAGTAAAGTGTACCTGCATGTCTTGCTCAGGCCCAACCATGCAGGACATACACATTCAAGTGCGACATCGTCACGACTATGCGATGCCTGCGTCAGCGCGTAAGCGGCGTGCCGTGTTGCCTTACCCAATCATAGTACGCTTCATCTGTCATAGTACGCTTCATCTCTCATAACACTCTCCAACCCCTCATAGTACGCTCCAACCCCTCATAGTATGCTACATTCCTCATAGTACGCTCTACTCCCTTAGTACGCCCGACCCCTTAATAGTACTTCCCTCCTTCACTGCACACCTCCTTTTCACGGTAAACCCACCTCAAATTTCACTCCCCTCCTAGTACACACCTTCATAATACTCCGAATCCCGCTCCACAGTAAACATGTGCTCCTTATCCCCCAATCAACGTCGCTTATTTTGTACATACTCTCGCTACAACCGTCGTAATTTTCCCCTTATTGCTTTATTGAAATAATGCGTGTTTTTTGCGCTTTTATTTTATAGTTGACTTTATTTTGGTCATCTCGATAGAGACGTCCTTCGACTTGAAAAATCTAGATCACCAATGTTAGCAAGCCCCTTCCTGCTTCACAAATTTCACTACCTACACCATGCCTAACTTCTCACAACTTATTTGCTTGACACCTACAATTTTCAGGCCTAACACAATACATAAAATTATTTCACACTACTTTACTGCCGCAACATTTCCTGCTGGTGGCCCGATGAATTTGGCTGCATTTTTCAGCTTGGTTAGGAGTGTCGCTTACTTACTGAAGAAATTTCACCCTATCGTATTTCAAGTGTGATTTCACCCTGTCGTATTTCAAGTGTGAATTCACCCTGTCGTATTTCAAGTGTGATTTCACCCTGTCATATTTCAAGTGTGATTTCACCCTATCGTATTTCAAGTGTGAATTCACCCTGCCGTATTTCAAGTGTGAATTCACCCTGTCGTATTTCAAGTGTGATTTCACCCGGTCATATTTCAAGTGAGGTTTCACCCTGTCGTACTTCAAGTGTGATTCTGCCCTTTTGTATTTCAAGTTTGATTATTTCCTCTTGTATTTAGATTGTGATAGCTTGAAGTCTTCACATGGCTTAGCAAAAAGGGAGTTATAGATTAACACCTTATCACTAAAGTTACCTCCCCCCAGGAGATTACAAAGGTTAAGTTCTACATTGATGCTTCTCAAGTTACTTAGTAGCTCCTGTCTTGGTCGCACATGACGTTGACAGTCCAATTCAGACACTGGTCCCAGCCAGACTGCGACCCTGCGCATAAAATGGAAACGGAAAGCTTAAAATATTAAAAATAAAATCGTTAAAAATTATAAAAAAATTCATCGATATCGTGGTGATAAGTGAGGTGCTAAATTCAGTTAATTAAATGTAAAATGAGAGTTCAATTCAAATTAATGCCCTTTCAAGGCATTAATTGAAGTTATCGTGACCTAAAATGAAATCAGTGCAAAAAAAAAAAAAACAGTCACCCTTTCAGAAATAAAAACAATTTTCAGATTTTTTTAGGACCCGTGTATATATATATATGACAAATAACTGATCATGTGCACATGTCGAATAAGTGATCACTCGCACGTGGCGAATAATTGATCGTATGTGTGTGGCGAATAACTAATCGTGTGCATGTGGCGATTAGGTGATCTCTCACACGTGGCGAATAAGTGATCGCTTGCCCATGGCGAATAATTAATCGTATGCATATGGCAAATAATTAATCGTGTGCAGGTGGCGAATAACTGATCGGTTGCATGTGACGAACAAGTGATCGGTCGCATGTGACGAATAAGTGCTTGTTTTCTTGTGACGAAAAAATGACCTGTATGATTGATATAGCCTGCATGTGACTGATCGTTTGCATCTGGTGAATGTCGTGGCAAACAGTGCTCTTTTCTTTACATGAATTTAGAACACATTTTAAAAATCCTGTATAGCACATCCAATCATTTTAATCAACGTGGAAACTATTTAGCCCTCTTTTCGATTAATAGGTAATGCATTTAGATGAAATTTTATTCTAGCTTTTATCTATCCGACTCACAGTCGGACTCACAGAGTCGGACTCCTCAGTCGGACTCACAGAGCATTAATTAGTGTTAAAAGGAAAGCAGTAATGAAGGTTTGGTCAGTGCATTTAACTCGTTCGATGTTTTATGGAAATTGCGACAAATTCTGCATGAATTCCAAAATTCCAAATTGTCACATGCAAAGTCAATTCTACTTTAGATTAAGAAATGACGGATTCGTTGCAACTTGTCATATGAACTAAGCACTTAAATCAAAGAAAACGCCAAAAATTTCATTTTGTCTGCAGTGAAAACTTATCGGAGTCCAGCTCCATCATCAGCACAAAAACTTCATTAATACAATTTTGACCAAAATAGGACATACAAATTACCTAAGTAATGCAAACCCTATTGCATAGGTTTTAACGGTTTCAAGTGGATACGAACTCATAACATCGTTTACTCAGGTGACGTCATACTTCAAAGAAGGTGAGAGAGTACCACGGGTAGCTATCGCTATAAAAGTTTCACCACGATGGTATGCTGCTAATCCATCCCCCGCAGCTATTTATAACCGTCCAATTGTCAAACTCCGAAGAACTCCGACAAGGAGCTGAAAATTTTCTAAACATGTTAAAACGCAAGCTAACACATCCAACAAACTTCTTGGACTAATCAGACGCTCATACGAGTTCCTAGATGCAGAAACGATGAAGCAGTTGTTTGTTGCCGTCGTACGCCCGAGTCTAGAGTTTAGAAACGTTGTGTGGTCACCGAGATTCGAAAAGNGACACAGCCTAATAAACTACCAACAATGATGAATCATCTTACTTGAAGTTGACATCAGTAAAAGTCAATTTTAGAGTTCAAACAGTATATTACCTTGGTTAACAAAGGCTCTAAGCCTCCAGTCAACAAAAAATTGATTAACAACAAAGAATTTTAATTAAATTTACCTTACTTGGCAAAAAAAAAAACTTGCTTAACAAAAAATTAGTGCACCATTGGTCATCACAAAATTATGCATAGAATGTCATAGGTGGAATTGTGCACTGGGCAACATAGAATGAAAAGTAATTAACCCAAACTATGATGTAGGTATTTGTCTAAAAAATATCATGATTGTCATTAAAATAGTCCTCTCTTTTTCAGGTATGTTTTTTATGATTTTTTTATTACAACACTTCTCTTTAACTTCACTTCTTGTTGTTTGTTTGTCTGCTACAAATCTTATTGTCAATATTTAACACACTTCTACCTCTCCAATCGATCTGAAATTTTGCACACTTGCATAAAGTTGGAGACAATGCTTGAATCAATTGACACAATAAATAATTTGAAGAATTTATTTTTTTGATAGAATTCATTGTACATGTGTAGAAATTGTACAGAATGAAATTCATTGTACATGTGTAACATTAGAGACACTGGCCTTTTTAGAAGTGTTGCCTTTAAAAAGTAATTTTTAAACTCGTTATTTTGTTGTAGTGAATTTTTTGACCCAAATAAAACTGTTCAAAATTACAATCCCATTCCTGTAAGCTTACAGATACATAAGAAATGCCATATGGCTGTTGATGTGAAGCTTGCAGTGGACATGCCGACAAGGTGGATGTTAATAATCACTGGCATGTCCATCAGTCTCCTCCACCATATAAGTTGGAAAGGGAGGCAAAATCAAAAGAATAATCACAACCTAAAAATCACGGTACGAGTCGGTAATGTTTGATTCTGATACATGCATTTTTTTAGAATTGATTTCAAGACTTCAAGTATGAAGACTCAGCATAGTGGCAAACCACAGATTTTTAGAATCAGTTCATTTATAATTTTCTCATTTACTCAATATTTGAACCAATTTCTTATGTATGATAATGCTGGTATCAATGAAACTTTACTGATCTACTTACATTACTCAAAATTGAACTTGAGAAGGGTTTAAAAACCTCTGGTTTGCCATGAGATCACACCTCCTACTCTGAGCAGTGAGCACAACTTGATTTTTATCTGAGCCTTTTATCTCTTGCCACCAGTTGTTTCACAGTTGAATTTCTCACTCACTCTCACTGATACATGCATGTAGAAAGTTTCAGTGAGCTTACACTTCTTCTTCTTTTTGGAATGTCCATGCAGGGTAGACTTAAAGCCACAGGACAACCACAAGGATGACTGGGGGGCCTGAGAGCTTGTGTAGTTTTGGACCTCTTGGCATCATTTGGCATGGAGGTCAGACCACTTTATTTTTGCTTATAAAAAGTCAGTGGATGCAATGGCTGAGCGTGACAGCAAGCAAAAGAAAAGCAATACATGGCATGAAAAAATATCAGAAAGCAAGGACCATTCCTCATTAAAACTCAGCACAGCATTTGGCCACAAAATTACGTGGACTAACATAAGTACGAATTGTACGACAACTTAGATCATACATCCATCGTATTCATAGGTAGGGTAAATGCGGTATATTACGACATCATGGGTAATTCCGACACTTCTCAACTTTTTTCCTTTATATTAAGCTTTGTCTTAGTTCCACACATTTGTTGATGGTTGAAATAGTGACGTCATACTATTGCGCGCCATAGTATTGCCAAAACACTAGGTCTGGGCCATCTGGCGGGAAAATGTTGAGACCCAAAGAGAGACAGTGCGTGTCACCCAGTGAGAACATCGAAAAATGTGTCAAAGTTGATAGTTGACCTTGCTCTACCAAATAGTGATAAACTGTTTGTGTAAAAAGAATATTATGGTTTGAGACTTTTAAATAAGTCTGTGAATATATTAGGAATCCTTTAAGTGTACTTGTATTTGCTTATTTCAAGTGTTTGGTTAAAAATAATGCCAGTTTTATTGAGGACATCTTTTGAGTTTAATCTCTCAAGCTTTCTGATAAGAGGTACAGTAACAGGGTCAATAAGTCTTAAAATTTATCCAAATGGAAGGTTAGGTAAATCCTGCGACGCCTTTCGCTCATCACTGAGCATCTTCAGGCAACGAGGTCGAGCAGCTGAGTAGACGAGTTGCTTGCGGGTTGGCTGCAGAGAGAAGACTNGTGTTTATGTTGTATAGTATCTGATTATTGAAGCTTGCGGGATTTTTTGCAAAATATGTGTATGGGTTGTTTTGAGGCATGCGCGGGCATGTATTCATATTTATGGGTTGTCGTTATGCAGTTGTATAGTTTCGATTGTCTTTTTATGTGAATTGCATTTAGTTGTATGTTGTATATAAATGTAGATGGAGGGACGTGTAATGTGTATAGTCATTGGTTTCTGGTTGAATTGTCTCTTGATCCACGATTTAGCAAATCTGCATTCATCTTGGCTGATAGTTGAGAAAAATGTTGAGGGTATTTACGTAATTCTCCTAATTTGCACTGTTACATCATTTCAGAGTAATTATGTTGTGCTGCCGTTGAAGTTCGTTGGCTATATTTAAAATGCTCTGAATCTTTACCAAATGTGACCATGTCAGCAGTAAAGTGCACCTGCATTTGTCTTGCTCAGGCCCAACCATGCAGGACATACACATTCAAGTGCGACATCGCCACGACTATGCCATGCCTGCGTCAGCGCGTAAGCGGCGTGTCGTGTTGCCTTACTCAATCATAGTACGATTCATCCCTCATAGTACGCTTCATCTCTCATAGTACGCTTTATCTCTCATAGTACATCCCTCCTTAAGAGCACACCTCTCTCAAAATATACGCTTCCTTCACTACACACCTCCTTTTCACGGTAAACCCACCTCAAATTACACTCCCCTCCAAGTACACACCTTCATGATACTCCGAATCCCGCTTCACAGTAAACATGTGCTCCTTATCCCCAATCAACGTCGCTCATTTTGTACATACTCTCGCTACAACCGTCGTAATTTTCCCCTTATTGCTTTATTGAAATAATGCGTGTTTTTTGCGCTTTTATTTTATAGTTGACTTTATTTTGGTCATCTCGATAGAGACGTCCTTCGACTTGAAAAATCTAGATCACCAATGTTAGCAAGCCCCTTCCTGCTTCACAAATTTCACTACCTACACCATGCCTAACTTCTCACAACTTATTTGCTTGACACCTACAATTTTCAGGCCTAACACAATACATAAAATTATTTCACACTACTTTACTGCCGCAACATTTCCTGCTGGTGGCCCGATGAATTTGGCTGCATTTTTCAGCTTGGTTAGGAGTGTCGCTTACTTACTGAAGAAATTTCACCCTATCGTATTTCAAGTGTGATTTCACCCTGTCGTATTTCAAGTGTGAATTCACCCTGTCGTATTTCAAGTGTGATTTCACCCTGTCATATTTCAAGTGTGATTTCACCCTATCGTATTTCAAGTGTGAATTCACCCTGCCGTATTTCAAGTGTGAATTCACCCTGTCGTATTTCAAGTGTGATTTCACCCGGTCATATTTCAAGTGAGGTTTCACCCTGTCGTACTTCAAGTGTGATTCTGCCCTTTTGTATTTCAAGTTTGATTATTTCCTCTTGTATTTAGATTGTGATAGCTTGAAGTCTTCACATGGCTTAGCAAAAAGTGAGTTATAGATTAGATTAGCTTTTATTTCAGTGGGTTACTCTGAGGCGTGTCTTTGCTCGTCAGAAGTCCAATGGTATTTCGAGTTCCTAAGAGCATTGTTACTAAGCGCTCCACTATAGAGCTCGTGGTATCTGACCACGGGTCTGGGTTTTTGGGTTAAGCTATCATATAGGCAGGATTACTTGTATTTTACTGTTTCTCTGGCGCGGGCGATCGACGTTTCGTGTAAGCGACGTCATGTTCGAGTGTCTTCGTTGCTGTTCACCTGCCGCTGCTTGTCACTTCGATTCTTTGAGATGCTAACGTTGCTTCGTTCCAGCCAGCTTTCCTTGAGACTTTCTGCGCCTTGTGGAAACGATTAGTTATGAGTTATGAACGATTTTTGATCTGAGAAACTTATGATAACTGAGACCTTTCACCTCGTTGGTGATGTTCATCTTGACTTCCGGTACGAGATAGCTAAATAGCTGAAGCGCTAGTAAACATGTGGCCACTAAACTAAAACTTAGCTTTAATTGAAAAATTTGTTTGGTTTCTCTGTCATCCTTGCTGAATTGCATTCGCTTAGCTTTTTTTGCAAAAGGAATAAGGATTGGCGTTTAAATCATTTACTTTTATAATATTAGTGCCAACCCAATTATGTCATAACACATACTCTTCGTTTCTTTCTTTGTAAAGATTCTAACTGGAATTATTTTTATATACCTTACAAATACTTTGGAAATTTTCCTACCCTTTAACGTGAACGTCTTTTTGATTTTATTTATGAAGCAATGCATACTTCCTCTTCGGACTGTGTTGAAAATTGATTTGATATGCATGCATGTTTCTTGCTTCACTAACGCGAGTTCCTACACCATCTTTGCCTCTTGCTCAGATTTACTAATTTTTTTTTTTCAAATAAAAGCTACATTTAAACGGTCGATCTATGGTAACCAGGCGTTGCTGTATTGATGACGCGAAGAAGGGGCTTTAACGTCGTGTAGAAATCAACAATTATACCCATTCATTTGCCCGAAATGTTTTTTTTTACTGCAAACATGGAGGAACTTAGGGAAAGCTGTCACCTAGTAGCAATCCCATAGCATGTGCATGCCACCCACATTTATAGATCTGTTCCACGACTCAGGTATGTAGGTGTAGAATATTCTGTTCAGATGTTATTCAATGACTTGGGTATATTACAGCGAACAGCATGCAGTTATTAACTATTATTAGCTACGGTACAACATCCTGTCGGGCAGGTTCGTATCAGTATCACTGTATCAGCCATTGTAATAGTACATTAAATGACATAACTGAGTAGTGCAAGCGTATTTCTGTTATAAGATGAACAGAATTGGTTAACTTTACTGTACTTCACAAAGCTGATAATATTCATTTTGAGCTATTCCGTGGAACCGACTACAACTTTGATGTAATTACATTGTTGAAGTTAACTTCACTGCAATGGCAATTTTTGGCCGCTACTATCGATCCCAGGCATGTTGTTCGCTTCTTGTTGAGCACTGCAGCTCGTGCTGAGCGACACATCAAAGTTAAATGAACCGCTTTTCCATTTCTTTGCGAAAAGGCCCTGAACGACCTTAAACTAAGTTTGTTAATTGAAGCTAATGCTAAGAAGTGCGGTAAACAGCGCTAAACTAGAGGGCATTAACATTGCATTCATTTACATTTGTTTCTTTGCAGTGTCAGAATTATCGAGCCGAGCCGACCCCCTGTGACGCCTTCTTATGGACTGTCTTTGCTGCACGGCAACTAACGCCTCACCCGCGTCTGCCATCTCTCACCCATCACACTTCACGCCAAAACTATGTAATCCAATTAAGGATTACTAGAACTTCGCCTCATAAAGCAAATCTTTTCTCACCGTCTATGGCACGTTGACTGCTACTCTTATTTTTCCTACTCTTTTGACCGAAATTCTTTGTCGAATTCATTGATCACACCTGCGCTGGTCATAAGCAGCAGCAACAGAACGAAATAAGTTTTTCCAAGTTGAAAAATTTTCTTATTTATCGACCTGCTTGATGGCTTGCAGGCAGGTAAACTGAAGACAGCTCAGAATTACGTTGAAGTTTCCCGTTTTGTTTATTTTTACGTTGCTATTCTCCTCGCGCTGTGCCAAGTTCTCCAGCTTCCACGAGTTCAGGCATATAACTTATTTGACAGTCTACCAGTTTTTATATTGAACAACTCTCCATGTATGCGTGCGGACTAACCTCGTCATTTGTTGCTGATAGAAAACTGTATTTTAAATAATGAAGAAATGTGAAGTAAGCTTTACATTGATTGTTGGTAAAGATAATGCAATGCATAATTGAATGAACAAGTCAAACGCGGGTTTTCTTAAAACGTACTATTCACGTTTGTAATAATTTATTTATCAATGATTATAGTATTAGGCAATAAGCTTGTCACAATGTGCAGCAACGTGGCCTCGGTATTGGTGCGAGGAAGCATGTGATTTTCATTTGTACATTTTTCATGATTTCATATCGTTTACTTGGATAAAGTTTTTTAGATGTGGTGGAATAAATTGATTTGATTCCGTCTTGCGATGCTATGTGATTTTTAATCATACAGAAACTGATGACGTTACATAGTTACTCTGCGTCTTCTTATGATGCGTGTCGCATTTAAATGTACTCGACGAGTGTGTCACAACAAAGCACATATTTCGCGTTGTATTTTTACGGCAAACATAATAAGCATTTGTTGCTTTACCGGCTCGTCATTAACATATTATGTTATGAACTTGAAAGTTCATTCTAATAGTTCCTCTATTCTTTTTATCAGACGCATGTTTTTCACTAATTTCTCGAGAGGTTTCAGCAGATGCCGCGGTGCTCCGAAAGATTTCGATTTTTTCATGTAAGAAAATCATATCAATCGATAACAATGTCTCTTCGAGTCATTTTACTTTAATTTTATTATAACTTTCCTCATCGCCATCACCATATAACTGAGTTCGTCAACTCACCAAGGCAGCTATCGATTCATTTTATACATATGTTATGTATTGATTTTGTTTATTAATGTAGTTGCCTGACGCGACCTACAAGGCTTTCAGGAACGCTTCGTGTGTTCAGCATTCCAATCAGAGGCTAGGCAGACGCGCAGTAGCTGCGCGGTCAGTCTTGTGCTTGAACAAATTCGAATGATTCATTATGTAACTAAACGATCATTCAATGTCACATACGTTGAAAATGCCTAATTAGAAATTGTTATTAGAGAAATATAATAAATGGTTTACTACATCTCTGTAGTTTCAATCCATCAATGAATGTTAGGGAATGGAAATTTGTGATGTAAAAACGATTGTATAATGTCTTGTACAAAGATGAATGTTAAGGAACGAATTGCATAACTTAGAACAAACTTGAATTTTGGAAAATTTAAACAAAATGGCGAACTGAATTGATCTCAGCCATCGACTTATGAATTGGACTGGCAGGTAGTGAGGAATGAGGACTGAATGAATAACCATAATATCTATTAATAATAGTAATAACTCGACTTATATTATCAACTTAGGCAGTTAATACGTAAACAAATCTGAACAATATTAAACATGAAGACAATAAGATGAAACAGTCTCAGGGCTAATGCACTTCAGTAGACGTGTACCATGCCGTACAAGAAGGTCCAGAAAAGCACGTAGGTGAAGAGTCCTGAAGTTAAGCCGGACGTGAGAAGGTTCTTTCTGCTGACGAAGAACTGCTGCCACTGACTCCCTGCCTTGATCAGCAGCAGCAGCCACAACACGAAGCCCGCCAGTAGAAAGAATATGAAGCCATGTAAACTCGTCAGTCCCAGTATGCCTGCAAGGGGACAAGCAATAGAGGCACACTTAGTTAATATGGAAATACGTAAGCATAATGATCTGCCACCACTTGTGCAGAGGTCATTTGACTGATCAAGAAAATGTAAAGATAAGGAATAAATATTTCTGTAGGCTGAGGTAAGAGCAAGCAAATATGATATAGTTGTATGAAAAAATTTCATTAGAATGATAATTTCTATATCATTAGTTCCCATAAGTAAAGATGAGCATTTAAGATTTAAATAATTAGAGTAAAGTATATTTTTTATGATCACTTGCCAAAATTGAGATAACATTAAGAAATCTTCCAACAAATCAAGGCAAGATTAATGTCCATTTACAAAATTTTACTCCTCCATTAATTTGCTTCTCATTTTTTAGTTAGACATGTGAATATTTTTGAAATACATGCATAGTGTCTATATAGGTACCTATATCACTGTCTTCTATGAAGCTTACCTGAAGTAGCCCCAGAAAGAGCAGCCATAGAAGTCCTGCAATATTCGATGATGGCAGAATTATTCCTGATTGCACCCTCACTGTAAGCTATTCTGTCACCCGACGCCTTGTCAACTCTCGTCCTCAAGCGTCCTGACATATTTTTACAGTGTGCTGGGGCTTTGACTGCAGCAACTTAGTAAATCTACTTTCTTCAAGATTTTAGTATTCAAAAGAGTATTTAGTATTTATTTGAATGTATATTACTATAAAATTTAAGAATATAATAAGAAATCTAAAAAGAAATCTGAATACAGTACTCAAAGTTATTAGATATTATTCAATCAAAAAATAACACGACAAGTCTTCATTTTGTTTAATAAAATCTGGTAAAAAAATTGGGATTTTTATTTATATTAACTTTCTTTCACTAATTTACTACACTTGGTTATTGTTATAGAAATTATATATACGGGTAAAGATAAATCTTCCTATCCCAACAACTAGTGTGACATATGAAAAGCTCAGAGGCCAGTGAGGAGATGAACTTGTGAACCATACTTGAGAGTTGAGATCACAGTGAGAGAAAAGTTTCTAATGTATTGCAACAAGACATAAAATTAGAGAACTCAGCCTTGCATTATCAAAGAAGTAATTACTTTAACACATTTAAATAGATGGTTCTGTTATTTTGCAATGTTTCACTTTAAATGCATAACTTCAGACATTCATTGGGTCTTGTTAGTTGTTAGTTGCAACTGATCCATCATCCATCATTCCTTGAAAATCTTTGATGTGATGAAAACCTCACATGAGAGCCAAAAAATTCCACAACGGAATTTATATTTCAAATGTTCCTCAGATTAAAGAAGAAAATAATAATTTTGTTTCTTGAGACACAGCCTAATAAACTACCAACAATGATGAATCATCTTACTTAAAGTTGACATCAGTAGAAGTCAATTTTAGAGTTCAAACAGTATATTACCTTGGTTAACAAAGGCTCCAAGCCTCCAGTCAACAAATAAATTGATTAACAACAAAGAATTTTAATTAAATTTACCTCACTTGGCAAAAAAAAAACTTGCTTATCAAAAAATTAGTGCACCATTGGTCATCACAAAATTATGCATAGAATGTCATAGGTAGAATTGTGCACCGGGCAACATAGAATGAAAAGTAATTAACCCAAACTATGATGTATTTGTCTAAAAAATATTATGATTGTCATTAAAATAGTCCTCTCTTTTTCAGGTATGTTTTTTATGATTTTTTTATTACAACACTTCTCTTTAACTTCACTTCTTGTTGTTTGAGTACGAGTCGGTAATGTTTGATTCTGATACATGCATTTTTTTTAGAATTGATTTTAAGACTTCAAGTATGAAGACTCAGCATAGTGGCAAACCACAGATTTCTAGAATCAGTTCATTTATAATTTTCTCATTTACTCAATATTTGAACCAATTTCTTATGTATGATAATGCTGGTATCAAAGAAACTTTACTGATCTACTTATATTACTCAAAATTGAACATGAGGGAGAGTTTAAAAACCTCTGGTTTGCCATGAGATCACACCTCCTACTCTGAGCAGTGAGCACAACTTGATTTTTTTCTGAGTCTTTTATCTCTTGCCACAAGTTGTTTCACAGTTGAATTTCTCACTCACTCTCACTGATATATGCATGTACAAAGTTTCAGTGAGCTTACACTTCTTCTTCTTCTTTTTGGAATGTCCATGCAGGGTAGACTTAAAGCCACAGGACAACCACAAGGATGACTGTGGGGCCTGAGAGCTTGTGTAGTTTTGGACCTCTTGGCATCATTTGGCATGGAGGTCAGACCACTTTATTTTTGCTTATAAAAAGTCAGTGGATGCAATGGCTGAGCGTGAGAGCAAGCAAAAGAAAATCAATACATGGCATGAAAAAATATCAGAAAGCAAGGACCATTCCTCATTAAAACTCAGCACAGCATTTGGCCACAAAATTACGTGGACTAACATAAGTACGAATTGTACGACAACTTAGATCATACATCCATCGTATTCATAGGTAGGGTAAATGCGGTATATTACGACATCATGGGTAATTCCGACACTTCTCAACTTTTTTCCTTTATATTAAGCTTTGTCTTAGTTCCACACATTTGTTGATGGTTGAAATAGTGACGTCATACTATTGCGCGCCATAGTATTGCCAAAACACTAGGTCTGGGCCATCTGGCGGGAAAATGTTGAGACCCAAAGAGAGACAGTGCGTGTCACCCAGTGAGAACATCGAAAAATGTGTCAAAGTTGATAGTTGACCTTGCTCTACCAAATAGTGATAAACTGTTTGTGTAAAAAAAATATTATGGTTTGAGACTTTTAAATAAGTCTGTGAATATATTAGGAATCCTTCAAGTATACTTGTATTTACTGATTTTAAGTGTTTGGTTAAAAATAACGCCAGTTTTATTGAGGACATCTTTTGAGTTTAATCTCTCAAGCTTTCTGATAAGAGGTACAGTAACAGGGTCAATAAGTCTTAAAATTTGTCCAAATGGAAGGTTAGGTAAATCCTGCGACGCCTTTCGCTCATCACTGAGCATCTTCAGACAATGAGATCGAGCAGCTGAGTAGACAAATTTTAAGACTTATTGACCCTTTACTGTACCTCTTATCAGAAAGCTTGAGAGATTGAACTCAAAAGATGTCCTCAATAAAACTGGCATTACTTTCAACCAAACATGTTTAAATGAAGGGCTCTACCCTAAATATACTGATTTCAAGTGGTACATAAATTAATAGATGATTAAGTTAAGAGACAGTTTTAGACACATAAAAACTAATTCCACCACAGCTTGGAATTGGACACATGCAGCTCATTCCTAGCTGTGTGCAAAAATTAAAATTTTCTTATTTAAAAGCTTAATAGCTCTTAATTAAAAGCCTAATCAAGTAGTGTTCAATACTCAATAGTGTTTTAATTCCAAGCTGTGTTGTATTCCAATACAGCTCACACAGTAATCGGAATTCGAACACAAGAGTGTTGGAATTACGAATTAGTAGAGTTTGAAGCGCAGCCAGAATTAGTCTCCCAAAATGCCAAATTTAGTCACACACAGCATCGGAATATTTGGATTTGGTAGGTTTGCATTCTAAAAGCCTTTAAATAAATATGGCAATATTTTGTGACGTTTCATTGTTGCTGGCAAGTGGCGCGTAGTGCGGTGTTTTGAGAGTGACGTAAAGCAAACAGAACTTGATTTTTGAACAGAACGGTGATTTTTTATAGCCATTCATTTTTGCCAAGTCCTTAACCCATTAATGACGAGAATTATTTACTGAATTTTTTGGGGGTTTCTTATGAGAATATTATCATTTGTGATGGTAATAAACAAAAAATATGTTCATATATTTATTTTTAGGGATGAACAATCGTATAGTGTTCAACGTTCCTACTTCCAAATATTTCAACTTTCGGGATATATATTCCTAACAGCTCTAAAGATAATGGTTCACTAATAAATAACAGAAAAACTTAGATCTAAGATCTAAATAAATAATTTCAAGGTACAAACAAGTTTTTGAAATACAATGCGTAACTATATCACATAGTACCTAATCTACTAGGAAAATGAGATGACCGGAATGCTTACACTACTGCCGAGCGGTTCCATTTGGAACCAGACAAAATATTTTATGATCTAAAAGACTTTAGAAACATTATATCACGTAATGCCATATACAGGATTAAAGGTACTCTCTTTATCGATAAAATTCTGCATCTAACTTATAAATAATATATTCTTACAACAAACTACTTACCTTTCTCTGCAATGATGTCAAGCCCTTCTGTCTGACACCCGGTACTTACAATCTTTTAATGTTAACTGAGCAGAGAGTAGTCGGCGCAGCAGAACCAAACGTTGCCAGAACATGGACAAGATGTGTATCAAACCTACGCATCCACTAGTATATTGATTTGACCATACAATTTTATTGTGAATCCATTTTTTTCTGCTGGTTCCAAATGGAACAGCTCGGCATTAATGGGTTAATGTGTCGAAATATACCACCTTTACCCTACATCTTAAGTTCTTAGATCATACACCTAAAGTTCATTTAGCCTACCTGACAAAAATTTCTTATTTGGCATGCCTATCTAGGTAAAGTTCATTTAGCCTACCTGACTTCAAAATGTATACAGTCAACAGATGAAAGATTTTCCTTAGCACATCATCATCCTTATTACCTTCCCCCGGGCTCCAAAAGTTCACACAAAGCAAATTGGACATTTAAACATCTTAGTTTTCAGCTCTTGTCTGGGCTGGGGCAGACTGGGGCCACTGGGCACTGGGCTGCGCATGATGCTGGCAATGCAGCAGGCATTCACTCAGGCGTTCCCCAGGGCTCGGTGATCTCGCCGGCCCTCTTTAACCACTTCATCTCCAACATCCCACTGCCGACCCCCAATATTGCCTCATACGCAGAATTCCTTACCATCCTTGTGTCGTCTCCGAGGCTTGACGCTACAGAGGCCGAGCTTGCCTTGCTCTTTCATAACGACTCAGACTGATCGGCAGTCAAGAAACTGGCCGTGGCTCCTGGCAAGTCCTCAGTCACGCTCTTCACCCCAGATATGCACCAATCCAGATACCACCCATCTGCCACCATCTGCAATGGCATCATCCCACTGGACAAAACCCCCAAAATCCTAGGCATCACCTGGGATACACACTTCACTTTCTCCCCCCATGCAAGAGCCATAGCCATAAAAGCGACGGGTTCTCTCTGCATCCTAAAAGCCCTTGATGGCACCAACTGGGGCTTCTCCAAGGAGGACATAGTTGCCACCTGCCGTACCATCACGCGCCCAATTCTCAACTACGCGGCCCCCATCTGGTACCCTGTTGCCTCCCTGTCTCTTATACACATCTAGATGTGTATAAGAGACAGGAATTATCATTCAAAAATACAAACTCACAGCTAGACTTGATAAGTAGGGAGCTCCGTGGCGGGGAAGAACTGCGTAGAAAGAAAGGCGCCTCCACACACAACCTGGAATATAATATAATAATATAGATAATATATTAGGTATATAATATAATCTAAATAATATATTAGGTATATAATATAATCTAACTAATAAAACTGAGTTGTATCAGGTGGCTCTAGTGTCTGACCTGGGCAAGTTGATGACCAGTGAGAATGAACAATAACTTTGTTATACAGCACTGTGTACACATACTTTCATGGAATATTATAGAAGTGAATAATAGGTATAGCTGTACTTGCGAGCCTAATTTAAACGGAAATATTATAAGTGAAAGGGAGGTTTAACTGCATTACAAACCCAATTTAAAAGTAATATCGTCAATGAAAGTATGGNAGACTTATTACGACGTAATCAACCAGCAATTGACGATGTTACAGCGTTAGTGGCGCGGTGGAGCGGATCTGCCTTACTGCTGGATCGCTCCTCTTGTACTGTTGTACAGGCCGAGAAATATTATTAGAAATATATTATTGTTCGCCGCATTATACACTGAAGGTTTTAATTAACGAATTTAACAAGGCAACTTTGATACTGGTGACATTTTACTTGCTATTTTTGGCTTAGAATAATAAACTGATAAAATATGAGCCATTAAAATATACATTTAAAAATTAATTTTTAAAGACAACATTTCTAAAAAAATCCAGTGTCTCCAATGTAAAACATGTACAATGAATTTCTAATTTTAATTTTGAATATTAAAAAATATAATAATTTTATAATTATTTTAATACACAGAAGAAAATTAATTTTCAAAATGATTTTTTCTGTCAATTGATTCATGCATTGTCTCCGACGGCAAGTCTGCAAAATTGTAGATGTTTTTGACAGCTAGAAGTGTATTATATACTGATTAGATAAGGTTTGAAACAGACAGAATTATTGCTTCAGTTTTTTGAATATTGAAAAAATTTAAAATCATTTAATTTGTCATTTGATTCATGCATTGTCTCCAACTTTACGCAAGTGTGCAAAATTTCAGATCGATAGGATAAGTACCTAGAAGTGTGTTAAATTTCGATTATAAGATTTGTAGCAGACAGACAAACAAGAAGTGAAGTTACAGAGGAGTGTTGTAAAAACAGAAACAATGTACTAAAACTTCACGCACGGTCACCTTGACCGTGCCGAATGTTTTGAGTGACACCTCTCCGTCCTCTCGTACACTTTTCTGGCCGGTCTTACAACTGGTCCCGAAATTCAGTGTAAGCTCACTAGCTTACTAAGCTTAGGAGAGTCCCTCAGGGTCAGGGCTCAGGACCCTCACTGTCCTAAGAATAAGAGGCAAACTACAAGAGCAGTAGAGCACTGGGCGCCAATACTTCAGTCTGTGACGCGCCTCATCTTAACCAAGTAAGTAGAGCACAGGACAAGAACATGGAAGGCTTTTGTAAGTTCTGTTGCTTGCTTCAAGAAGGGAACTTTTTTGAGCAACAGTGCTTGTTTTCTTGTGACGAAAAAATGACCTGTATGATTGATATAGCCTGCATGTGACTGATCGTTTGCATCTGGTGAATGTCGTATGTATGTCGTGTAAGTGAGGTTCCGCTAATTTTGTTTATAGAGACCCAATCTACATGCGGTGGACGACGTCTGAGTTGCCCATCCTTTGGTGCGCAATTAAGATTAGAAGTCACCATCAAAATGAGGGCACCATCACATGAGGGCAAAAAGTGCTCTTTTCTTTACATGAATTTAGAACACATTTTAAAAATCAGTAAAGCACATCCAATCATTTTAATCAACGTGGAAACTATTTAGCCCTCTTTTCGATTAATATATTTAGGCAATGCATTTAGATGAAATTTTATTCTAGCTTTTATCTATCCGAATATCAGTCTACGGCCTTCTACAAAAAAAAAAAAAATCCGAGCTGAGAATTGGACTTTCCTCAGTCGGACTCACAGAGCATTAATTAGTGTTAGAAGGAAAGCAGTAATGAAGGTTTGGTCAGTGCATTTAACTCGTTCGACGTTTTATGGAAATTTGCGACAAATTCTGCATGAATTCCAAAATTCCAAATTGTCATATGCAAAGTCAATTCTACTTTAGATTAAGAAATGACGGATTCGTTGCAACTTGTCATATGAACTGGGCACTCAAATCAAAGAAAACGCCAAAAATTTCATTTTGTCTGCAGTGAAAACTTATCGGAGTCCAGCTCCATCATCAGCACAAAAACTTTATTAATACGATTTTGACCAAAATAGGACATACAAATTACCTAAGTAATGCAAAACCTATTGCATAGGTTTCAACGGTTTCAAGTGGATACGAACTCATAACATCGTTTACTCAGGTGACGGCATACTTCAAAGAAGGTGAGAGAGTACCACGGGTAGCTATCGCTATAAAAGTTTCACCACGATGGTATGCTGCTAATCCATCCACCGCAGCGATTTATAACCGTCCAATTGTCAAACTCCGAAGAAGATGATCAATAATGATCGAACCGTAACCGATGACGTGAGCTCTAGGTACAAGAGCAGCCACTTAAAGTGCTACTTTCGAGGTGCTACTTCAAGATCCCGAATAAATTTATCGAACTGAAACTTTAAACGCGTGCTGCGTCTAAGCTTTACCAGGATTTCTAAGTAGAAGTCGAGCCAACTGCAACAACCAAACATGATTGAGGCTGCATCTTTCCATCACAGAAGACCCGGTGCGGTACTCAATAGTAGCTCTATCGTCCTCTTAGATAATATAATTATTAGAAATGATACATGAACGTGCGTTGATGTATACAATGGCAAGTGCGGATCCTATAGGCCATCAAAGTTCGTTGATGCATCATTGCAAAACAAACAGTTTTTGTATTCTTCAAAGTTCATCTTATTAACAAATAATCTATATACTCGATGAATCGATACTGAACTTTTTGTCACCGTGACATTGACAAATATTCACGGCAAACTGTTTAAACGTTGTTAAGGCGTCAGCAAACTTCATTTCTTTTATAAATGTTATGAACTTGTTCAGTCGGAACTAATTGATGACAAATGTTGTGTTTTGGTGAGAGCTTTCAAAATAATTGGCTCCTGACCGTGGAAAATTTAACCGATTTGCGGTAGCTATACGGAACACATAACGGTATATTTTTGTGTCAGAAACTGGCGATCATTTTCTGGATTAATAACAACAGGTTTGCCTCAAATGTCAATTTTTTCAATTGAAAAAATGTGATTAAGTCGACATAAAAACATTATAAAAATTCAATTTTCATCAGAAAATATGTCAATTAAGCTGATTGATTCACATCTGCAAGTGGACACGATCGCGTTCAATGCCAGTTTTTTATAACACTTTTCTTTAACTTCACTTCTTGTTTGTCTGTCTGTCTGTCTGCTACAAATCTTATAATAATAGTTAATAATAGCGGTTTCAGCGTTTATTAGGCCGTAGGTCTGTCGCCGATTCTTAACATCGCAGAACATCCACAGCTTGTTGCGGGCTCGAACTTCGCAACTCACTGCTTCAATTTTTGTTTTGCTTAACCGCCCGGCCTCCTTGCCGATTCTGACCAGAAACTGGCGCACAGAGCTGGGATTGAACACGCGCCTCTCTGCGCCAATCTTGGTACTCTGAACTTTAACCACTGGGCCACCCTGGGCCATCGAAATTTAACACACTTCTACTTATCCCATCGATCTGAAATTTTGCACACTTGCGTAAAGTTGGAGACAATGCATGAATCAAATGATAAAATAAATGATTTTAAAAATTATCTTTTTTTTAATATTAAAAAAAGTGAAAAAATAATTTTGTCAGCTACAAATCTTATAACTGATATTTGACGCACTTTTACCTGTCCAATTGATCTGAAATTTTGCTCACTTGTGTGAAGTCGGAGGCAATGCATGAATCAATTGACAGAATAAGTTTTTTGAAAAATTTTTTATATATTAAGAAATGACAAATTAATTTTTTTAATATTCAAAAATAAAATGAGAAATTCATTGTACATCTGTAACATTGGAGACACTGGATTCTTTAGAACTGTTGTCTTGAAAAAATAATGTTTAAACGTATATTATTTAGGATGTTGAAATGTATAAATAAATCATGGTTGAACATACCTGAAACCATGTTGGTTGAACATAGTTCAGGTTAAACATAGTTCAACCTGAACATACATGGTTGAACATAGTTCAACCATGTAAATAAATGTTTTGGTCCAGTTCTAGTCTTTCATTATTGTAGTGAATACTTGTTAATTTAAATTTTTGTTAACCGCCCATCAATTGCGACTCTGTGAATGGATTGATTGAGGATATGAGCAGAGTGTGGATGTTGGGAGGGAATGAGATTGTTAGGACAAATGAGTATAAGTGCTTAGGGATGTGTGTGGACCATGAAGGATGTCAGAGAACAAAGCCCGCGAATCTAAGTAAGGCGAACCAATGGTTGGGTATACCTGTAAGTGCAGCAAAAGTGAGAGCGAGTAAGTATGAAGTATTGAGGGAAGTGTGGAAAAGTGTGGCAGTGCCTATATAGTATTATATGTATGGATTGGATGTAATATCATATAGTGATGGTGAGCTAGATAAATTAGAATTGGTACAGAATAGAGTCTCGAGATTGGCATTAGGAGCCCCCAGGTGGACTGCGGTAGAGGCCCTGAGAGGAGACATGGGTTGGAGTTTTTTTTTTTTTTTTGAGGTATAAAGTGAGATTTAGGTATAAAGGTATAAGGTTTTGAGGTATAAAGTGAGACTGGAGCGAATGGACGAAGAACGTTGCAGGGCTCGAAATATTTAATGTGGAACATGAAGGTGAGCAAATGGGCACGTAGATGTTGGGCAGTGGTGCGTAAGTGTGGTATGCTTGAAGCCTGTGTGCGCCATAGGCCTGCTGGGACAAAGGACGTCTGGGTGGTGACAGTACGGGGTGCGATTGGGTTAGAGTATGATGAAAAAGAGTGGAAAAGAGAAATAAATAAGCGAGTGAAAGATTATGGGCTGAAGGTGTGGAAGCAAGGAATGTAGGGAAAGGACACTCTAAGACTGTATCAGATGAAAGCGATGCCAAAATATGAATGTATGTATGATGGTAGTATAGGTGGGGACTGGGGACCTTCTGTTTTGTGTTATGGCAGGGGCGCTAGATGTGAATGGACGTACATACAGGTGGAAGGAAGGAGGGAAGATAAATGTTTTATGTTTGATGGGGATGAGAAGGAAACTGTAGAGCACTTGTTGATGGAATATGGGGCGTATGAGAGAGAGCGTCAGTCTATGATGGAGGTGATTCTGAATGAGAGAGGTGAGATTAACGAAATTGGGCATGAGAGAACAAGCGAAGAGTGGATGGCAATAATTACGGGTCTGTGTGAAAGAGCAACTGCGACTATGTTTGAGAGTGTGAAGATATATTTGGAAAACGTGTGGAGGATGAGGGAGAGGAGGAGGATGATAAGAGTGGGGTCGTGAGGAATTGAGGGCTGAGAGAGGGGAGGTTGGGAAGACATATGTGAACGTGCCGAATTGTTTTAGCACGTTGTTTTACTTTTTTGGGAAGTTGCATAACGAAATTTTTTTCTTAGGACTGCTGTGAATATGGTTTAATTGAACTTTTTTGTTGACATACAAGTGTGAACTTGTAATTTTTTGATGCTAGTAAAAGTTTTTGTGGCGTGTATCACCGATTTAAACATGGTTGAACTATATGAGGTTGACCCACGAGGACATCCGTCTTTCAGTTCAGCTTTCTTGTTACGTCACTGAGATCAAAAAACGTAAACAATCTCGTCATTCACACGATGAATTGGTTGATTGGTTTGATCGCATTTCGGTGATTGGTCCATGCCCGTGACGTCACTGAGATCAGTGACGTCACAGGCGAACAACACACAACATCCGCAAAAATGAGCATCTCATTTGTCAACCTTATATTCATGGTTGAATTAACCATGCTTATACTAGTTCAACCATGGATTTTAAATATTGTGACCGGAGGTCTCCACGCACCCCAATTCCAATTCCGACGAGAGTCGTGAAGTCGACCTCAGTCTTTGCGGGCGCCGACATGCTGTCATAGATATAATAGTTAATCAAAATATATCCTCATCTGAATTTAACTCAATTTTTTCTATAAGAATATGTGTATATAAAAAATTTTAATAAAATCTGTTCAGAATTATCAGGATATTCATGCTGTACACCCGTGCTGACCGCAAAAGTGTCGTTCTTGTGAATGTCAACAATCTGTTGTCATGACAACTACCTACTCTGTAATGTTTGTTGGTTGACTTGGTTCAATTAGGTGGCGGACTCTTGAGGCAAGCTGTCGCTTCTTGACTTGCCTTCAGCCGCTTCAGGCCTTCTGTGAAATTAAGCTGACTCTTGTTCAGTGAAGTTGAAACCGGAAGCCTAAACGATAAATTTTATGGTTAAGAGCATTCTTCAGCGCCGTTAAGACACAACTTGACTCTCGTCTCGTGCAGGCGGGTCTGCCACTGCCGGGTCATAACGTCATACATTACAAGGTAACAAGACGGCAAGACCCAAGTCAACAGTCAAGTATCAGTGAAGTATGAAGTATCTAATACCAATGATCAACCAAATTTTTCACTTGAGTATAAATGTGAAAAAAGGGGCATGGTGTAGGTGTACATTCCTGGCTCAGAGCCTCAGCCATGAAGATGAAGGTACAGTACAGTGAGTACACCATGCCAAATCACAGCAATGAATCCCATGATGGCTGTGATTGCTGCTTGAATTGAATTACTTCATATCTATTATCTAACATGGAACATCTCATCTCCTACCTAGTAAGAACTAAGAAGCAAGTGTTAACAGAAATGCATGACTAGTAGGTCTTTAGAAAGTTTAGATTCTAAATGTTTTGAAGTTTGTCACTTTGTTTTTGTAGTTATGATATTTTAGTAATAAGTAATAAATACAAAAATTTCAATCCTTATTGGAACCAGATATGAGATATTGTTACTAAAGGTATAATTTTGTTCAGATTAGAATCTTCTAACAGTAACAGCCTAGTGCCTACCCACACTCAGGATGATGTATGTTTTTGGTGAATTTTCCTGCGCATTTTCACTTTTTTTAAGCTATTGCTGTGCACAGTTGGCGCAATGTAATGAGGCGCACGGCGCATTTTTTTACCAACGTAGTACGGTGCACCGCGCAGGTCGTTAAAATGACAAAATAAATTCCCGTGCACCTGGCACATCTTCCTGACCATGGGTGCCTACTGCAGTACTGCCTACCAGCCTGAGTACCAGGTTAGGAAAGTTCTACTTTTTTCTGAAATATAGCGGTTCTAGCCGGTTCTAATATCATATAATTTTAGTAGGTATAAAATCTTGCAGCTCTAATGTCAAGTATTTTTGTTTGATTGAAAAAATTGCGGTTTGCACATTGCATTACATAGTGACAAACCAGAGATTTTTAAAATCAGTTCATTTTTAATTTCCTCATTTACTCAAGATTTAAACCACTTTCTTATGCATGATAATGCTGGTATCCAGGATACTTTGCTGGTCTACTTATAGGACTCAAAAATGAACTTGAGAGAGAGTCTAAAAAACTCTCAGCTCTGCCACTATGCATTGCAAACATGTTGTTTCAAAGAAATTTTCAAATTCCACAATCCACAAGTGCTTCAATGTTCTGGCTAAGATATCCTGCAGAACTTAATAACAACAAGTCAACTTAAAACCTTTCCTTGAAGATCACATAGTTGTGGTCACGTCAGAGCAGTCATTGCATTATCATGTCATATTAATGTGAAGACAAATGTTAGTGTTACTGTACGATTAGATTGTTTTTAGGGTAAAATAAGATATTTGGTATAACATGTGCATGCGACTTTGTAAATAAGTTTGCAGCTTGTAAATGGCTTTTCATGGCGCCAATGATGGCGGCATGGCCAAGATATGGAATTCACGGCTCAAAGAAATGGAATCCCGTCTTGCAAATCCATAAAACCAATGCTCAAAAAATCCAGTCAATGTTCGCCAACTAAATATATTCCATGCCTGCAGGCTGCTGCCTACTATGCAAAGCTTGACAGTTGCCAGTTGTGTCACTAAGATGCTCTTTTTCAATTTGAGGCTGACATTTAGCCAGTTTTATTGAATTGTGGATTTGTTGCTCGAACTGCCCAGAACTTTAACCCTTCACCACCTGACTTATGGGGAGCATCTGGGTACAAAATTGCAAATTTTGATTTTTCCTGTTTTTATGCTCATCTTAAAGCTGACATTCTGACCTATCCAATGATACCAAAATCATCTCTGTACATTGATTTATGCATTCACAACAGATTGCAAAAGGGTTAGGTGTCATGGAGCTCTTTCACATTGTTACAGGAAAAATTAGCAGCCAGGGCACATAAGACTAACTTCTGTGGATGCTGCACTTAAGTTACCTGGTAGCTATCATGCAGGAAGCTGCTAATGCAGTCCTGCCCTCCATCTGTGACTGAATTTGAGCTCAACTAACATCTTCCCTGGTATCCTTGCACCTTGAATGCTTTTATATAGCACGCCAACAGGCGCTCAGGGCTTTGTCGTGTTCTCCTGAACATTGCACTTATTGTCACTGGGAAACTATCTCCTACAGTTTTGAAGCTACAGAATTGAGAAATACCTATACCATTCAATTTGCAAATAAGAGATCTAGAGGATGGTTACAGCTTTTTTCAATTTTGTTAGTTTTGAAAAGATTTTGAAAAAAAGAGGGGGCAGGAGGGAAAAATTGGAAAATTCACAAAAAATGCCACCACACCCACGAAAATTAGAATTTTGAAAAAACTACAACCAATCAATAGACATGGTCTTTACACATTGAATGATATGAGTCTTGATGTTGTAGCTTGAAAATCCTAGGAGGAGATATTTTTCTATGGTATCCCCTTTTTGGCCTTTGGCCGGTTTCTAAAAATTTAATGTTTTCTTTAATTTTTTCGAAAAATTAATATGAATAAAAGCCATCTATTTTTCAGTTTTTCCATCTGAATTTAAAAATGTGATCTGTCTCTAAATTAAAAAAATTGCAAACTATATTTTTTGTAAAATTTTATTTTGGTTATTTACAGACAGATCAAGATCACATTGAAACTTGGTACTCATATGTAAAACAGAAAAATAGACTGCTTTTATTCATGTAAATTTTTCTAAAAAAAATGACATATATGGGTGCTTTTTTGAAAGACAACTTGAAAGTCCAGTTTGTGGTAAAGGGTTAAGATTCCCTGCCATTATTACAAGGTAAGATGTTTTTAAAGAATAATGTGTTGGAAACTAACAAGATCTTCTGAAAACCTTTATTTTGAAGCTGACGTGTTGCCAAAGATCTTCAGACATCTGTGCACTCCTTTGCACCCTGTCTAATGTCAAAAATGAATTTCCTTGAAATTTTACATTTTAAAAATATTTTTATTCCAAGAACCAAGTGAATAAGCCTTGAAAAATACCATTTTGAGTGAAATTATGTAACAATGTAATCATGTTCTCCCATTTTGTACATTCTTGTTGAATCATGACTGTTGTGGCTGTAAGAATAATTCATTAATATATCTAAATTTTATATTTAATTGTTCATGTTTTCTGTTTTTTAAGAGCAAAATTGACTTATAGAATGGTGATATTTTTTTAAAGACAACACTTCTAAAGAATTCAATGTCTCCAATGTTACAGATGTACAATGAATTTCTCATTTTATTTTCAAATATTAAAAAAATCAATTGGACAGGTAAAACTGTGTCAAATATCAGTTATAGGATTTGTAGCTGACAAAATTAGTTTTTCAATTTATTTAATATTAAAAATAAAAAAGTTTATTTTTAAAATCATTTATTTTGTCATTTGATTCATGCATTGCCTCCAACTTTACGCAAGTGTGCAAAATTTCAGATCGATAGGATAAATAGAAGTGTGTTAAATTTTGATTATATGATTTGTAGCAGACAGACAGACAGACAAACAAGAAGTGAAGTTAAAGAGAAGCGTTATAAAAACTAATCCATTATTAAGCATTAAATCTCCTATTACCTTATTCCAGCTACAAGAGTTTAAAATATCTCTCTGGTGACTTAACTATCTCTCAGTATGATGACATTTTGCTGATAAATTTCTCTTTTCATAAATTTTCACATTTATTTTATAGTACAGAATTACATGTATTGAGAATTTCAAATTCTGTTAGATCGAGATTTGCTGGCCACTCAACTTCCAATCAATCAAAATGCAATGCTTATGGGCTGCAAGAATATTATTCTCTAAAATTGCATGATTTTGGAGCCATGATATTTCAATAAAAAGTAGGAAACTTTCAATCTTGCCCAATTATGAGACTTTAAGTGTTAAACAGTGAGTGCTATTTGGTCGAGGTACTGGCACATTTTCTTGTTTTATATCAATAATGTAATTTACCCCTGTCTTTGGTGCGAGAGTAATTGAGCTACGTACCAGCTGCAGCAGAATGATTTTCATCAACTATCAAACACCCCTCAGGGACGACTTCTGACTGGTGTCTGTGCTCATCAGAAGTTCTATGGGATTTTGCTTTTCTATGGGGATTGTTCCTGAGTGCCCAATTGCTGAGCAGGTCTCCGTTGTGGGGTGGGGTTAAGTTATTATGTGGGTAGGATTCATTACATTTCCCTTCTCTGTCTCTCTCGTGCGGGCGGCTGACGTCCCGTGTAAGCGACCTCTTGTTCGAGCGTCTTGAGTTTCTGTTGCTTTACACCTGTCCCTCCTTGTCACTTCATCTTTTTGAGATGCTTACACTTCTTCTTTCGAGCCAGCTTCAGCGGACTGGACATCTGAGACCTTCCGCCCCTTGTGGATGATGAACAATTTTTTATTTGAGAAACTTTTGATAATTGAGACCTTCCACCTCATTGGTGATGTTCATCCTGACTTCCAGAGCGAGATAGCTGTTTACTAGCTGAAGCGCTAGTAAACATGTGACCACTAAACTAACTAATTCATACTGAAATGGGGGATGTTTTTACCGTATTTACCCTTGCAATGGCTTGCTAGCGCCCCTAAGACCCACCACCCCACCCCACTCTTCCACTCGGTTCTATCTTCTGAGGAAATAGACTATTTTTTGGTCCCGTCATGGCCATCCCATAGCCTTCTCCTGCTAGATGGCATCGTGCTGCCAGTTCCTATGCGGGGGCAAAGCGTTCAGCGCGTCAAAATATTTACTCTCGGTCTATGGAGCCCGTCGGGAGCCACAGATTCTAGGCTGTCTCATCACCTGAGGATGCTCTGTACATCTGCTCCTAACGCTCCGCATTGACGCATCTAACGTCGGGCCACAGCTGCTCCCCAGCAACATACACTGGGGGTGAAGCGCTGCTCGGACCGATTGCGGATCCCCCGTAGTCCACTCGGCATTTCTTCGTCTACCCTTCTTCCTCACGCTTCCACGTCTCCTCTCTGAAGGACAACTTTGTGAAAACGGCGACCCTTGTGTCCTCTCTCCCTCCCCCACCGTTTTTTTATAATTTATTTTTTTGTTGCTCTTCTATATTCGCCACCTGAGTTGTCTAGTGACATGCGTTATAATCAATGCAACAAACAACAAGGAAATTGTTCCGTGCTCTGATTTTTAACAGGCGCATACTATTCTGCACCCTTTATTTGCTTGATTTCAATCCTCCAAAACGTCATATAGGTACTCCGCCATTTGGAAGAGCACAGTGGTGACCTTGGACGTTTGCACACCGGCATGCGCAAATGTTACCATTGCTTGGTCATGTCAGCCTAGTTATTATTTTGTAACGGAGCGGCGCTGTTGCGACCGTTGTGGCATGCCATGATTACCCGCGGCGGATGGCTCCCCGACTGCAGCGATTTCTGACTATTCAGCCGTAATGTTGCCTTACAACGCCAAAAGCTCATCTCTGACTTCAGCTGCCTTAGCTTTCTGAAGTTCCTCTAACTTTCTCTCCCCGTGGGGAAGAAAACTGTGTTAAACGCGTGTTAAATGTACATCACGCCAAAGCTGGGGGTGGGGGTGCATGCAGGCTCTGCCGCTGAAAACTTCAACTGTTCGTGACTTCTCTCCATATCATCGGGTCTAAGCGCGATGCTCTGATATGCATTCAATTATACATTTATTTTAAAGCCTAATTTTTAGTGAAGTATGCCATAAGGTTAAGTCCTAAAGTATACTGCAGGGCACAGTATAATGTGAAGTCGTAATGTGTACTGAAGAATGCAATAATGGAAGTCCTAATTTGTCTGAGATACCTACACTTAAACACAATCATTTTTTATGTCCAATTCCAATAGAAAGGACATTATAGATTTCTTATTTAATTTCAGATTTTACAGAATTATTTTCAAGATTAATAACTGATTTTTAATGCACAATGAGGTAGTTGTAGAAGGAACTTGAATTCTATTTCCTTCAAGTCTTCAATAAACTGCTTCAATGCTGGTCCCGGCATTTACAGTTAATCTCAAGCAAAAGCTTTTAGCTGGACGTGTGACTATTGGCCGCTACGATGGCATCCATCCATGCCTTACTGCGTCCACTACAAGAGATAAGGTATCTTTAGAATTAAATTAAGTTCCTTCAGTCTGAATACAGCATTGAAACTGTTATATACCAATGAAAGATATTCTTAGAATTAACAACAAGAAGATTGAGTAGAAGCTGCTTGAAATTCTACATATATTTCAAACTCATGTTGTATTTGTTTTCTTGTTCAGGTACTGATCCACAACCCCCACCAGCAGTTGGGTGCAGGCGGTGGGCGCATGTCTCTCAACACGAGCAGCTCGGACGTGGCGCTCCTCAACATCAACCAGAGCGTGACAGCTCTGGCTGCTGGCAACCTGTCAACTGTCAGTCTGTCAACTGGCAAGACCACAGATACGCTCGTCGTATGCACGCCCACTAATGTACTAGCTTACGATGTACAAAATAATGCTGACGTCTTCTATAAGGAGGTAATTATACAGCCGCCATCTTATCCTCAGAGGTAGAAACTAAAAATTTGAAACAATTAGAGAATTATTTGACTTTTTAAAAATAACTTTCAGGCTGTCAGTTATTTAAAAAAAAAACTTTCTATTTTTTTCAATTTGTCATTTTCAAGCTGCATCAACTAATCATGTCTGCTTACATTAGACAGGAAATTTTTGTATTGCTATAGCTGTCATGAAACTTTCGAGTTTGATTGATTTACTTGAAACTTAGGGGCATGATTCATGCTTTTTTATGTTTTTTATTTGGCTGGGTAATTATATACAGTTTAAATTTTCGATCAAGTGCTGATCTTTTTCCGCGAAAGCAAATAAATCTGTTCAGTTGTGCAATGCCTTCAGGTTTCGGACGGCAGTAACGCGGTGACGATCGGACGCTTGTGGCGTCATCCTACACCCCTGGCGCTCGTAGGCGGCAACTGCAGCGTGCAGGTAGCTAGCCTGGCTATAGAATCATCTTTTCATTTAGCTTCGACTCGCCTTATGGTGATATTACTCTTTCAAAATCAATAATTGTTCTTTAAAACTTCTTAGTTTTGGCCATAATAGTATTCCTACCTGATCTTTGAAATACATCTGGCAATGAACAATATATTCTTTAAACAGATGTTATAGTTCATAATTTCTTACCTAAGTATAGAAATAGCTTGGATAATTAATAGTGATTTTTTTCAATTTTATGTACGACTATCTCCCTGTTTCCATAGACATATATGCTCATTGGATTTATTTAAGAGAATAGTGATTATGAATTATTATTATTATTCTATTATATTGAGAAATTGTTTTCTACAGGCTGTTTTTCCATTTGATCTCACTTAAGTTTCTATGTGTTCTTACCCAGAGGATATTTTTTCAGGGCTTTGACTCGACAGGCACAGACATGTTCTGGACCGTCGCGGGCGACAATGTAACGTCGCTGGCGCTCACCGACTTTGATGCTGACGGAGAAAATGAAGTAATAAGCAATAAAATATAAAATCTTATTTGACACCGCAATAAAATATAAAATCTTATTTTAAACTGCACCTGAAAACTTTTTAGTGACCCATGTGTAATATTTTAAAGATTGCGTATAAAATTGTAGGTACTCCTGCCATCCCACATCCTTATGATTCCTTCATCGCCTTTCTTGCCACTGAACTTTCGTGTAGTAAATGCAACTACTGTAGGAACATTTGAATAATTCCTTACTATAGTGACTACGGTGGTTTAAGGGACAAAGCAATATTGACGATCTCTCTAAAGGTACTAGAAAATGGAGATGGAATTGCAGAGTTGCTTAAAATTCCATTTAAAATATTACTCATACGGGTAAGAATTCCCGTCGATGTTTTTTCCAACTCAATATTTTGCTTTATTTGGCTGCTGTTGCTATCGCGGAGTTATTAACATTACAATGAAATCCTGCTAGACGTGTGTCATTGTTGATGCATCTTAAATTTGAACTGAAAGTTTCACCGTGGTTCAAGATACTTTTGATACTCGTCACGTTTCGACTGAACGCTCGGTCGTGGTCTAAGGCTCTAAGCTGCTCCGATGCAAGTTATATTTGAACTTGATGCTCCACCATGGTCTGAGTTATTATTGATGCATGTTACATCCATTTTAAAAGATCTGCTTGTTCGCAGTTACTGGTGGGCTCAGAAGACTTCGACATCAGGGTGTTCAAGAAAGATGAGCTCATCACAGAGATGGCCGAGACTGAGGCTGTGACAGGCCTGTGCTCGGTGGCGGGGCCCCGCTTCGCGTACTCCCTCACCAACGGCACCGTCGGCGTCTACCAAGGCTCCTCCCGCTGGTGGCGGATCAAGGTGACCAGCTCTCATGATAAAGTTATTTGTTGCAATTTTCCTGAGAGTAAGCACCTGAAATTAACGAATCAAAGAAATCGGTGGTCTAATGAGTTAGCTCCTTAAATTATATTCAAGTAGCTAGCGTGTTTGTTAACACAAGCAATCATTAATTTGAACTGTATTTGACACAGAGCAAGAATCAAGCGATGTGCATTTGTAGCTACGACATAGACGGCGACGGCGTGCCTGAGCTTATCACGGGCTGGAGCAACGGCAAGCTCGATGCGCGCAATGACAAGAGCGGCGAAGTCGTCTTCAAAGTATGTAGTATTTCGCCTCCAAGTTACAATTGCTCAAATTAACTTGTTTCGGTATCGTATTGATGTAAATATTTCTCTTTTTTCTTTCATTTGTTCGTGTAATTATGTTTATTCATCTTCAAGATTATTCCAATCCTGTAATTACGCTCACTTTTAGATTCTTAACTGTTCCTGTTATGAGACAGTTCCTTGAAATAGTCGCCGAAACTCGTATTGCTAGTGAGAGGGAAAATTAATTTCTGTATAAAGTATGCAGAGCTAATGATGGTCCTCGCAGAATTTTTCGAGCATGGGCTGTTATTAACTTATAAAGCATGATTGTATCATTGAATATAAATACTTGAGTAATTCCCGTAGTCGCTGCAAAACAATAATCATTTGTCATAATTCGGTAGTACATGTTGCTCAACTTATAAATGCATATGCTGCATCAGTGAACTTCTGTTTAAGGCATCCAATGGCAATTAGCTAATGCTGTGCTGTAACTTCAATAACTATTAACTTATATTTGACTGCGAGTGTTGCATCCACTACACGATTTGGAAGAACGAAATTATTTGTGTCTCTGATCTTCGTTCGTTTCAGGACAACTTTGACTGCGCCGTTGCTGGCATTGTGAAGGGGGACTATAGATTAGATGGCAAGACGCAGCTCCTGTGCTGCTCGGTTGACGGCGAGAGTAAGTAGACCGCACCTTCATTTCACTGTAAACTTTGGATATATTTTTTCCACATGAAATGTTTTATTTTATATCAAATCTTCCTGCTACAACGATGGATGTGCGTCTATGAAGATGTGACATACTTGGTGCAGAGTTTATAGAAATGGGAGCAATTTTTCGCCTTAATTGTGTTCTTAATTAACCCTTACACGGCAAGTTACCTTATATGGTCACTTGAAATCGCTTCACAAGTAGACCCACAGCGGCTTTTTGTTTATGTTTGAGTCTTTGAGACGTCCTTATCAAGCCTCAGTCAATCAGCAATTATCTGACTATCGTTCCATTCATAGCATCACCACCTACCATGCTCAAAAATAAAAATATGAGCATTTGAATGAAAGTTTTGACTCGAACAATGTAAATGACGCTCTTTCCGTATTTTTTCAAATGGTGGAAGTATCAATAGGTATATATTTAATTATTTAGTTTAACTTGATTGAATTAGATTTTTATGTTATTACTTTTTTCATTATCATAAATTAAATTTTAATTATAAAGAGAATATTTCGTGCGATGGCCGTATTCAATAAATTCTTCAAGTTCACTTTAAACCTCCAATATACAATTTTCTTAAAAATACATACGAGTAAATATTTCGTATACATCTTACTTTCTTGAAGTAGTTTCTGAAATGTCAATTTCTGGAGATTTCTGACCCAACAATTTTAATTTCTGGTAATTTTTATGTTTACCAGAGAAAGGATTCAAGTTCTGTACGTGTCACTGAATAATACTCTCTGCTTCTCTCCAATTTGTTTATTTGATTTATATTTTGTTTTTCCTAGTTCATTAAATTGTACAATTCATTTGAGCAAAACATTTCCTAGTTCTATGGCCGGTACCTTGGTAAACTTGTCGCCCTGCCCTCACACGACATAAGACGACAAATAAACTAAAGGAAAAATATTCAAACTTATAAACCCCCAACCAGTACGCGGGTATCAGTCGTCGGCGAGTGAGAGCCGCTACACGCTGCTGGACATGAACATTGAGCAGGAGACGCTGAGGGAACTGACGCAGCGCAAGAGCGCCATGCTTATGGAACTCAAGAACTATCAGGTGAACGGTAACAAGCTAATTTGAAGGTGTGAACAATGCATAATGTTATTTACTTGGGTTACCAGTTTTGTTTGTGAAATCTAGAAAACAAGTGCAGGAAATTGCGTAAAGAAAGGCGCCTGATCTTGCTGAAATGTATTATATCTTAACACGGGTTTCAGTTAGGTAAAGTGAAGAATTTGGTTTGAAGACAATAATGGAAAATAATGTGTTGAGAAAAAAACTAGGTTTGAAGAAAGAAAATAGTGACATGATTGATTGTTGCAACCAGTGCCTTAAGGTGGACGTTGAAAGACGACTAATGCTACATGTAAGCTGCTGATATATAGCATTAGTGGTGGGCTGTGAGAAACTGGTGGTGCGTGGGCATGACTTTCATTTATTTGGGCACTGCAATGCCCAAATAATTGGTATTACTGTAAATAAGTGGTATTTTTCACATAATACTCCAAGTGGTATGCAATCACAAAAAGTTAGAAAATATGTACTGTTCTTGCAGTATATTTATGTGATTTATTTTCTTCTATCATGCTGTGACTCGAATTTATTGGGCTAGTTTTACACTTTTTCGATATTTATTTTATGCAATGTACCGGATTGTACATAGAATTACTAGGTAGTTTTTTAACTTTTATGCCAGAAGAACGTTTTTAGCTCATTTTCTCATTTATGGAAAAATGCACTATTGTGCTCGCCATGTCCGTCCGTCCGTCTGTCCGTGACCTCAAGTTTTCGTCGACGAGAAAATGCGCTCTCTGTCACTCACTGCAGTGAGTACTGAGTTGTATTTTTTATCTTTTATGCCAGAATAACTACTTTCATATTGCTCAAGTCTAATTTGATCATTATTTGAATCTCCGTTGAACAGATTTCGTAGGTAACAGATTTCTTCATTTATAGTTTGTCTTTCATTCATTAGCAATATTTTTCTATTTTACCTTTTATTCTCGGCAGGAGAACCAACGTATTTCAAACTCGACCTCGTCGACGGGTGCCGTAGCGGGCACAGGTCTTGGCAACAGCGAAGGCGTTGCCGTCATTCCTGTGAGTTCTGTCAACTATTATGGCGATTCTATGGCGCACGTGTTTCTGATCCTAATTTTTGCCTACAATTCTTGTACGTGGTGCGGCAAAACCGCCTAGCTCCAACAGTTAGAACTCATCTGGTTTATCTTACTGGTATAATTCACTTCTTCCCATTACATCATTATTTTAAAGTGATGATATTTTTTATTTCTGGGGAGCCTAAAATGATATGTTGCAAATGTATCAGCAATGATCTTATCGCTATGTGAACATTAATTTCTATTATCTATATTACGTATATGATACATGTTCTGTTTTTACAACACTTCTCTTTAACTTCACTTCTTGGTTGTTTGTCTGTCTGCTACAAATCTTATAATCGATATTTAACACACTTCTACCAGTCCAATCGATCTGTAATTTTCCACACTTGCGTAAAGTTGGAGACAATGCATGATTCAATTGACAGAATAAATAAATTTGGAAATAAAAAAAAAAGTTATTTGCAATAAAAAATGAAAAAAAAAATTTTGTCTGCTACATATCTTATAATCGATATTTAACACACTTCTAACCATGGTTGAATTAATATTGTGTTAATTCAACCATGCTTCAAACTGTCCAATCTATCTGAAATTTTGCACACTTGCGTAAAGTCAGAGACAATGCATAATTCAATTGACAGAATAAATAATTTTGAAAAGTGTAATTTATTTAATTTTAAAAATAAAATTTAAAAATTAATTTTTTATATTTGATAATAAAATTATAAGTTCATTGTACATGTGCAACATAGGAGACACTGGATTCTTTAGAAGTGTTGTCTTTAAAATGTAATTTTTAAACGAATATTATTTTCTAGGCCAACACTCAGCTACAGACTGGCCTGACCATCAACCTGGGAGATGAAGAGCACAACAAGCCGGTGCGACACGACAATAACTGTTGTGTTGTGTGTTGTATGATGTGTTGTGTGATGTGTTGTATGATGTGTTGTGTGTTGTATGACGTGTTGTGTGTTGTATGATGTGTGAGTTGGGTGACGTGTTGTGTGTTGTATGAAGTGTTGTGTGTTGGCTGATGCGGTGTGAGTTGGGTGACGTGTTGTATGTTGGATGATACACCATGTTTTGGATGATGTATGATGGATGAAAAGTTAGTGATGTCAGCGTATTTTTAGATCTCGGGAAAATTATTTCTACGAAAAATGTCATCAAGTATATATGTTGGCCCGTATGTTTGCCAGACTGCTTCTCAATAGCAAAAGTGCAAAGCAGGCAGGGAGTTTCTATTTCCGGTAATGATCGCTACAATATGGGTGAAGTCATGTACGGTACACTGCTGGTGATGCTTGCTAAAATATGGGTGAAGTACTGTACATTGCTAATGAATTATAAAGTTTGTTTCTTCGTTTTGATGATGATTTCCCTAGTCTCAAGTGTTTAACAGGGTCCAGGCATTTTAAATTTTTCTCTGCATTATTTTTTAATTCAAGTCCTCTAACCTGTAAACCATGTCTTCAGCCCCACGTCGAGATCGCCCTGGCGACCACCAACGACACCATCATCAGGGCCGTGATCATATTCGCTGAAGGCATCTTCGAAGGCGAGAGCCACGTCTACCACCCAAAAGAAAACCACCTCTCCTCCAGCATCCGAGTGCCCATATTCCCGCCTAAGGTGTCCCTATTTTAGATGAATGCTTTAAGAAATTTAAATTATGATGAGGCTTTCAAGCCGAGGAAAATTGCTAAATTACATGATTTCTTCAGTAAGAACGAAATAATCTTAAACAATGAGGCAGCAACATTTCTCCATGTCTTTATGTCTGCAAGTACGAGTGGAAAATTAATCATTTTTGCAAGTCAGCTTTGATTGATGCGATTGTCCAATGTCCATCCAATACTTTCACTTGTTATTAATTAATGCCTCAAATTTATGGATCCTGTTTGATTGAGTTGAATAAGACGTTGCAGTGAGTTTAATAGGACCAAAATATTATTCAGTCATGCAGCATTGACACACACCTGCAAATGCGATGAAGAGCTACAAGGGATTGTGATTTAATCGTAATTTTATTTAAAAATGCTCCAAACAAGTGATATTTCATTGACGTTAATCTAAGAATGTTAATGAGAGTATGACATACTGCAGGACGTTCCTGTAGACCTGCACATCAAGGCCATGGTTGGCTACAAGGGCTCAAACCATTACCATGTGTTCGAGTTGACCCGCCAACTGCCGCGCTTCTCCATGTACAGCATCGCCAAGACCGCGCTGCCACAGCCCCAGAGCTACGTCAAGTTCGAGCTGCAGGAGCGAGTGGCCCGGGTGAGCTTAAGGCCAGCGAATTGACTACAGACAGAACACTTGTGATTCTTGGCCGGTCTTGCTTCTTCCATATGAGGTATTGTTTATTTTCATTGGAGGTCTTGCTAATTATATGACTTATATGAGGTCTTGAGGTCTTGCTTGCCTCCTTATCAGGCCTTTCTTGTTTCCATATGTGGTCTCGCGGGTGTGGGCTGCTATCGGTTACAGTGTCCCAGAAATATGTTGTAGTATAGGACCTCGCATATCCTCAGTCAAAATGCAAGGCTTGTGGAGAGTACACTCAGTGCAATGAAATATTCCTTATGTTGCAGCATCTCACTAGAATCAAGCTCATATTCCTGTCAGAGTTTTGTTCATCAGTGGTTCAAGGTTACATGTTCTCGACTCCATCTCACCGGGCAGATAACACCTATCATTTTCCTATCTGGCTCATCCCTTTACCTTGCCCTGGCGTTATAATAGGTAGTTATTGCAGCACTCAACTTATGCGATGAAAACTCTGTTCCTCGACCACCTACTTGAAACGATGAATTTGTATACCGACGGCTCCAAGTACGACTGTAGGGTGAGATGCGCTGTGTGCTCGCCGAAGCTTCGTGGCTTCTCGTCAATATTCACAGCCGGCCTCCTGTGTGCCCTTGCTATCGCTAGAGGGAGCGCAAAATGCAGGGAGTGCAGTAAAAGAGATTTTATTATAAAATATCGCTGGGCCACTTCCTGTTGCTTTAGACCGTTGTGAATTTCCTATGTCAATGTTTTCTTTCTGATGATGCTCACGGCCATATTCATTCAATAACGCCGCGTTTGCCTTGACCCGCATCTTGGCGGCACGAGCGAGTTTTTCTTCTAAAATTGGTCTTCAGGTCACCTGAGAGTTATCAATACATACGACTACATGATTCGTTGAACCATGGGTGTATTTAGCTCTTTTGATTAGTGGCCTTGGATGCTCAGTGTGACCTCCGGTCCTAGCCTGAAGCGCTTGTTATTGTAGCCACTTAAGTTTAGTGGCTACAATTTAGTGACTAAGCAAACACGCCAACCCACTAGTGCTCTGATTTCATTATTATTATAAATATAGGAATATATTATGTTAATATCAATTTTTTTGACCTGGTGATTCCACTTTTCTCGCAATGATTAATGGTCCTCTCTACTTGATCGCCTTAGTTCCCTGCTGGTGACGCGTGATAATATTGAACGTAAAGACTCGTGTCTTATTGCTACAGTTTTTCTGCAGCTTGTGATGTGGCTCAACCAAAGCTTCCTGCTACTGGAAGACCTGAAGGCTGCCGAGGACGGGAGCGTCTCTTTGAAGTTCCAGTGCCTGAGGAAGGGCGGGGCTCTCCTGATGGAGATCACACCCACGTGTCACGTGTCCCTCTTCTGCGACGACATGGACCTCGTGGCTGACATCATCCAAAGTCTGGCGGCCTACCTCAATCTTGAGGACCTCGAAGTGAGCATTTGTGCAGTCTAACCGCAATCCTGGAGTGAATGAATGCTTCTTTATGGTGTCCTAACTTAAAATACAAATTTGAAACTTGTTTCTAATGAAGGAATTTTAACATTTCAGAATAGGTTATTGTCAATTAGTTAGTTCATTTTCAAACCAGATCATCGCGATCGTCGTTTACATAGTGTGTTCTATGACAATTTGTACGGTATCTTCTATAGGTACCTAGTCTTGCCATATGTAAAATAAAAAAAAAGTCTTGTTCTTTCTCTATTATCAGTGTTCGTAGCTGCCGCCAAAAACCATTTCGTACTCTAAAATTTAGTATTCAAATTTAAAAAAACAAATATGTTTTCTGTGCAGGTGGTAGCGAACTTCCCGGCTGAGGTGACGGAGCTAGCGAGCAAACTGGAGCCGCTGACGGAGTACCAGAAGGCGCGACAGAAGCTCAGTGCTGAGCTCGCCGACAACTCTGGCGTCATCAGGGGCCTGATCGTGCGGGGCGAGGACGCGCGTCTCATGGGCGACCTGTGAGTCAAGCTAGGCAACCTTCACCAAGATTTGGATTAACTTTGATAATTTTGCCTAAGAGTCACAAAAAACTATTTTGTGCTAGCGGAGAATTGTGCAAATAACTTTTTTTTAACATCCATTAGCGTAATTTCATACTTAATTGTACATGTTATAAATGGCAAAGCGTTACTTTAAATATCATTTTTATGCCGTAATCATTAAATAATTTTAATACTTTTGAAATCTTTTAATACTTTTTAAATAATATTTTTCTATATTTTTCACGAGTACTACACAAGTAATTATATCAGCTATTAAATTCTTCAGAGTTTCAATGAAGCAATGGTACAAAGAAGTCATGTCCATTAACCAGTCTATGATCAACGGCTACAAAATTCGCTGCAACAACCACCAGAATTTACTAGCGTGTCTCAAGGCGATCAATCAAAGCATCCAGAGGGCGGCGCGTCTTAGAGGTTAGTGCTCTTCGTTGATTAAATTCTTGCTGGTCTTCGCAGTATTTTTTAATGCATTAAGTCATCGTGTTTCGCATATTGTATCTGCATATGGATACCTAATCACCCATTTACTATTTCCTTTCGTATAATTAAACGATCCATTGATGTGAATAAAGAATTATATTTCAAGAATAGTTTCGTTATTCGCAGTTGGGAAGTCCAAGACTACGATCGTGAATGCGTGCCGACAAGCCATCAAGAACAACAACTTTGACTTGCTGCTCAAAGTGATTGGCCTTCTTCCCTCCACATAAAGTGGCGACATCAATCCTCATAGAGATCTGAGTTTTGACCAGCCATTTCATTGTATGGGATACAGAGGTACACGAATTTATACACCTGCTGTGTAATTCTGAATGACCATCAATGAATGCAATTCACAGGTTACTGTCTTGCTTATATGGCAGTTCGTTTGTTGAATGTTGAAAACGACTTGAAGTATTTTCGTCCAGATCGTGCAAAATCTAGCATAATAAGTTCAACTAAAACTATTTATTAACAGTGTCACGACACTACCCTAATGGCCCTAGATCTCTGAGCATGCCTTCTCACTTACCAGGGACCAATTATGTTAATTTAATGGTACACGTAGTCTTAATTGTTAATTCTTATAAGCTTCAATACAATGATCTGTGATGCATCTAGTCGCTGGTAATCTAGTTGTTCATTTACGCACATCTGTTCAGATAACTCAGTGTGCAAATAGAAGTATTTCTTGCGTTTGCTTCATAATTCCACATAATTTCCATGTATTTTATAGAAGGAGTTAGCGCACGAGATTTTCTTGTACTCAATTCGTGTTCTACAAATACACGTGCATAATGTTTAATTCTTTCTTCCAGTCTTTTTAAATATGAACTTATTCCTAAATATTATACGTTTAAAAATTACTTTTTAAAGACAACACTTCTAAAGAATCCAGTGTCTCCAATGTTACAGATGTACAATGAGTTTCTCATTTTATTTTCATTTATTTAAAAAATTAATTTTTCAATTTTTTTAATATATAAATTTTTTTCAAAATTATTTATTCTGTCAATTGATTCATGCATTGCCTCCGTATTCACACAAATGTTCAAAATTTCAGATCAATTGGACAGGTAAAAGTGTGTCAAATATCAGTTATAAGATTTGTAGCTGACAAAATTATTTTTTTTAAATTGAAAAAATTTAATTTTTAAAATCATTTATTTTATCATTTGATTCATGCATTGTCTCCAACTTTACGCAAGTGTGCAAAATTTCAGATCGATTGGATAAGTAGAAGTGTGTTAAATTTCGATTATAAGATTGATAGCAGTCAGACAGACAGACAAACAAGAAGTGAAGTTAAAGAGAAGTGTTGTAATAAAAACTGGCATTGAGCGCGATCGTGTCTATTTGCAGATGTGAATCAATCAACATTAGCTTAATTGACGTATTTTCTGATGAAAATTGAATTTTTTCTAATGTTTTTATGTCGACTTAATCACATCTTTTCAATTGAAAAAATTGACATATGAGGCAAACCTGTTGTTATTAATCCAGAAAATGATCGCCAGTTTCTGACACAAAAATATACCGGTATGTGTTTCGTATAGCTACCGCAAATCGGTTAAATTTTCCACGGTCAGGAGCCAATTATTTTGAAAGCTCTCACCAAAACACAACATCTGTCATCAATTAGTTCCGACTGAACAAGTTCGTAACATTTATAAAAGAAATGAAGTTTGCTGACGCCTTAACAACGTTTAAACAGTTTGCCGTGTATATTTGTCAATGTCGCGGTGACAAAAAGTTCAGTATCGATTCATCGAGTAGATAGATTATTTGTTAATAAGATGAACTTTGAAGAATACGAAAACTGTTTGTTTTGCAATGATGCATCAACGAACTTTGATGGCCTATAGGATCCGCACTTGCCATTGTATACATCAACGCACGTTCATGTATCATTTCTAATAATTAAGTGAGCGATCACCCATTCGCCACAAGCACACGATTGGTTATTCGCCGTACACATACGATCAATTATTTGCCACGTGCGAGTGATCATTTATTCGTCACGTGCTATATTCTGACTTTACGCCAAGTCTGCAAAATTTCAGATAGATTGGACAGCTAGAAGTGTGTTAAATATTGATTTTAAGATTTGAAGCAGACAAAATTATTTTTTCAGTTTTTTTAAGATTGATAAAAAAATTTGACTTTAAAATTATTTATTTTGTCATTTGATTCATGCATTGTCTCCAACTTTACGCAAGTGTGCAAAATTTCAGATCGATAGGATAAGTGGAAGAGTGTTAAATTTCGATTATAAGGTTTGTAGCAGACAGACAGACAGAGACAAACAAACAAGAAGTGAAGTTAAAGAGAAGTGTTGTAAAATGGATAGGAAAAACCTGAGAATAGTTCAAAAAATATTTGGTGGTATCATCCAAGCCGTGGACACCTGCGAAGCATCGTGACCTCTTCTAAAACTTGCCTCTTATTCTCAATTTTTCGATTTATCTAAGTTATTCTTGAGAATTACGAGGAGGCCCATAGAGCGACACGAGGTGTTCGATTGCTTCGAAATTTCTTAGCGCCACTAGCAGAACATATTCTGGTGACTTAACCGAGCGCAGGAATCGTAATTAACAAAAATCGTAGGTAGGAAATTTACTTGCCGTTACATTACATGGATAAACGATCTGTGAATGCTGCCAGGAGTTCCTCAGCGCGTTATTACAAGCTAATCGAAAGATAAATCTACGCATTTTTTTTGTCAACTTTATCAAACGTAAAGCAATTATTTTCCTTCAAGTTATATTACATTAAGATGATTCTACACGTGATTGAGTGACAACCCTCCGTGAATCTTGCGTTTATCACAAAATGAGAAATTAACTATCAAATTAATAATGAATATTGGATACGTCATATCGCTCATTCAGAGCGCCAACATCACAATAGAATAGATTGTTGATTGCAGAATTATCCATGCCCAGTTCTCTGACATTTAATCACTGCAGCAACGAACGCCATAAAAATTACCACGTTCAACTTACTTGGACAAATCGTTACAAATTTCAATATTTTACCATAAATTTCACTTAAAGCTACAAGACTAGATAAAAATATTCTCGATTGACATGGACTTAACACTACCGTGCTGAGTAATACAATGCATACACAGTACAGTCATGCCCTGCCCGATATCTGCTATCAAGATGTCCGCACACCGATTACATAAAAAAGATTACCAAGCTGAACGACCGGCAAGTTCGAATCCGCAACGACACAACGAAGACATCTACTACATGATTTAAATTGATAAGATCTCTCCTTTCTGTTAACGGAAAAAAGAACGCATAAGTATTACAAATTCCGAGTTTTGTCACATTACAAAGTTGAATTTTACTTATCACAAAAAATTTTGTTCGCTCCAAAAACATTTGTTGCAATTCAAATTAGGAATTTTAGGATCACAGAAGTTAAGATTATTAAAATGTAATCCCTAAATATTTGCTACGAGATTCGTATATCCACAGCTCAAATAAAAATAGAAAAATCCTTAGTTAACGATTCTTAGTATTTGGCTTCATACGCCATACGTGACGCCAAAAAATTATTGTTGCTACCAAGCTTTTGTTGCTACCAAGCTCTGCAAAGCGAAGCTCACTGGAAAATATGACCTTCCTTCCTGGAAAATATGATACTTCTACAGAAATATTATTTACAATCTCCCTATTGCCGCCTGCATGCCATAAATGAAAAAACATGAAGAAGCCGAACGGCTTCGTGACATTTCAATTGAAAATTCGTTCATGGACTTTAAGGACCTCTGTACCACTGAGCAAGAAGAACACTTGCACCTTTAACTGCTTACCAAGTACACATTTTTTCTAATAAAAAATTTTTTCTGAGACCCCTTTGGCATGATTATAGCTGGAGCAGAATCAACGCCATGATGTTGATGGATATGCGATTGTTGGACATTTACTTGTTGATGGATCGGTTTTGGACTTACGAATTACCGACAGATTGTGATGCTATGGGCAACTCTATGCCTACATCCCGTATTCTGCTGAAAGCAGCGCAGAATTTCGGTACAAACAATTCTAAGTTTGTCACTAGTTTTTATGTTGTCATCATTAAGAATCTATGAAACAATACAATCGAATTAAAAATTTATAATCCAACATAGCATAGCATCAGTGCAGAAAGTAGCCAGAATTGCATATACGCATTAGTCGTACATGGAGTCTGCAGAAACGAGGTAGAACACAAGCGCTGCTCTAGACGTGATCCTGCTTCGCAAGCAGCTCCTGATGGCGCTTGAGGTTCTTCTTGCTCAGTGGTACAGAAGCCTGATCTCATATGACGTCCAGCTGATGGTACTGTAACTGCTGTGGTACTTGAGGTACGCTACCACTGCACGGCTGTAGAGGTGTCTGGTACTGATGCTGCGGTTGTGACAAACCACAAGGCTGTTGAGTCGTCAATAAATGTTGCTGTGGTGGAAGTGGATATTGTTGTGGTGGTACGTGGTACGGTTGAGGTGAGGCTATTTGCTGGTATGGCTGTTGTTGCTGTAGCTGGTGGTGGTGATGGTGGTGGTGGTAGTCCGCGAGAGGGGTGAGGGGAGGCTTGTAATCCGAACCACCGCTGCTATCGTTCAAGCCTTGCTGTCCTGACAGATATACTGAAGCGCTTCCAGGATCCTGATACCTGCACACATAAGTTGTCTACTACGTGTTTCATCGCTAGAAAACCTTTCAGTAAAAAATGTATATTTACGTAGAACTAAGAAATCGACTTCTTTAAACCATTCAAATTATACTGAGAAACCTCGACGATGTTTTGCTATGAGCCAAACTTAAATAACCAAAATTTAGAACAACAGCATAGATATGGAAAATATTTAATAGCCTCTTAGAATTTTCTACTTCCGTAACATATAAAAGCCTCGAAGAACCACTGACCTGCCAGTCAAGCCCTCCTGCTGGGGAGGCAGCGCCCCGCTGTCGCCGACTCTGCCCTGCACGCACGGCGGCCTCACGCACCGGGGGTTGAAGCCGCCGTTGAGCGAGGGCGCCACGCCGTTCTTGCAAACTGAAATATTGTAAAATAGACGATATTTTCCGAACATTTTTAGCGCATGTTTGCATGTACAGATACTAGAACGTAAACTCGTTTGGTTCTGAATAGACATAGTTCTAATGCCTCAAGATAACTTCAATATTCGCCTGACACATGAAATTGTAAATGTCATTAAATACACAAATTCTAATGAATCAAGTGTAACGCAGCTTGAATAATAAATTTCAACTTCTCAGCGCATGCTCATATCGTGTACTCGCGTACATCAAAGTTTCAGATTATGGCAGTTTTGCGACGCTATTCATATGACGGCTCGACATGCGCACAAAAACAGATCTTCTTTGTACAAATGTTCAGTATAAAAGGAAACCAGATTAATTCAAAAGATTTCTCACTTCAATCGTATTAAAAGATTCCATTCAAGTGCACGAATCAGCTCCGAAGACGCAGCTCAATAAATGAATTATAAAACAGAGTCAAGGAATTACTAGAGTACTAGACGATGGGGAGCTCACCGGACTGTCGGTGGCAGTCCTCCGTAGGCAGCAGAGTCGCAGACGCCTGCGAGGCAGGGTGGTGGCCGCTCCCCACGTAGCCGCCACCGGGGGGCGTCGGCTTAACGCCTCCGCCGCGTCGCCGTCGCCGGCGTCGTCTGTACGTCGCTACGACGGCGGCGGTGACGGCGACCACCGCGATCGAGCCGAGCAGACCCATGACCACCAGCAGGATGCGACCAGGACCGCGAGCTGCAACATAGGCTAGCAATAATTGTCAGAAATGGATTCTCTGCACATAAACGCTGCGGCTAATTCATTTATTTACAGTAGGAAATTGTTTCAACAAGTAAATGGAAGCGATTTATTATTTGAAAAGTAAATTTAATACTGTCACCGCAAGGTTTTGCTTTGCTATCACCGATAGACGATGAAAGAATATAATATAGCAGCTATTGGATGACGGTTCAAGTTAACTCGATTTGAAATTCCTCAGTCAAAATCTGAAAGAAGTTGTCCAACCTTGCTTGTAACAAATTTAAACCAAAACGGCGACCACCGCGATCGAGCCGAGCAGACCCATGACCACCAGCAGGATGCGGCCAGGACCGCGAGCTGCAACACAATAGGAGGATTTTACACGAGTTCGGCGAGGTGGGCTAGCAATAATTATCAGAAATGGATTATCTGCACATGGACACTGCGCCTAATTCATTTATGTATAGTCAGAAATTGTTCCAACAGGTAAATGGATGCGATTTATTATTTGAAGACTATCTTTAATACCGTGAACGCAAGGGTTTGCTTTGCTATCACCGATTTAAGACAAACTTTAGCGCGAGGTTTGGCTTTGCAATCACCGAGTGACGAGAAAATAATATAATAGAGCAGCCATGGGATGACTGCTCAAGTTAACTCTTTTCGAAATTCCTCAGTCAAAAATCTGCAAGAAGTTGTCCAACCTTGCTTGTAACAAATTTAAACCAAATTTTGAGTTTGTAACTTGCCAGTTAAGATAAACACAACATACCGTTTGCAAGGCTTCTAACGCACACGGAGCAGGTAATCGTCAAATTATCTACTAATAACAATGATTATTTAACGATATTTAATGTTGTTTGCGTCTAAACTATGCGCAAAAATTGCATTTGAATACAAAATTTCACACTCGACATAAGATTTATGCCGATGAAAATCATCAACATACGCAGCACTGTGAGGTGTGCAGTGCCCACTGCAGTTCCTTCAGTCGTGGTGGCCATGCAGACATACTCGCCAGCGTCTGCCTGCGTCGGCTGCTCGATCACCAACTGCAACAACGAACTCGTCTCAACTCGACAAACTGACATTAAACAAACTTGAATAGTTTTTAATTAAAAATAGTGAATCAGTTGTTAGCATATTTCTTCTAGATAATAAGATAATAACATATCAGAATAAGTAAAGGTACTAGTGAATATGTAAGCATAAATGCACATACTAGCACATATATCATTCAATGCACGAGAAATTATGACAGTATTATTTGAATATCGAAATAAATTAGTTTCAATAACATAGATAGCCATTAGAGCTAAGACATTTAGAATCACTGCAGGTGTATTAGAGCCCGACGCGCCGCTGCACGTCAGCGCGGCCTCCTCGTCGCCGTCCACGACGCTCGCGTTACGCACGCGGAGCGGCGGTGACATCAACGTCGGGGAAGACGATGCACCGCCGCCACCTGCGATGAAATTTAGCCTTAAACTTAGTTCTCAATTAACAGGTTGAATAAAATATTAATAAATTCGATGTGGCTTTCTAGGAACTCGGTTTAGTTTGGCAAGGCAATCGTTAAAATTGCAACTGAAACATATCCCATGTGCGATTGCGTCAAATCATCGTTAATTTAAAAAAAAGCCTTGAATTGTACACGAATTATTTATTAATTACTCTCTCAAAAACCAAAGAAGCTAGTGTAAGTAAATACAAACAAAAAACAAATATCTGGATCAAAATTCAAGAAGGAAAAAGATTAGCGCTGCCCATAATAGATTCTTTGGGGAGCTCACTTGATTTATAGAGTATAATATGACATCGCTGGTCTTGGATATTTCATTATCATTACACAGTGAATATAAAAGAATTTACTACGCCGCATCATTTCTTGGAATCGAGATTGTACTTAAGAAGTATCAAAAAATCAAACTGATATTAACGCACATTATACAAAAATTAAAAAAAAAACAGTTTAATAATCGAGCACAGCCGCGAGAATAACCTACTCAATTCCTCAACTGGATTAAATAAAGATCCAAAATATACCACAGGAGAAACTGCACTGCATGAACATCCAGTCGTGAATGAAACTGGATAGAGAATTAAGGCACTTTCAGAAGAGTGAGTTATCAACAATAACGATTTTTATGTTAAGCTCCAACTTGACAATTTTTGGCAGTATAAGCTGGAGAAAACAAGGGAATTTTATTTTTCTGTAGAAGCAATGACATGGCTGGCCATAACGCAAGATTAGGCAACAAGAAAAACTAACTCTGCAGTAGCTACACGCAATTAACTCCTAAATGTTAAAAAATATATATATGTGCCAGTCACTATCATTATTGAAACGATATTGTTCCGCATGATGACAATAAAGGGAAACTGAGCAAATGTAATTGTCCAAATAAATGATGAGCTAGAAGCCAATCTTCCTCACATGTAGCCTAAAAAAGGCTGAATAGTTGCAAAATTTTTCCAGTTGAGAAAAAAAAGGAATCGCATAGAAACTACAGATCAATAATTTGCTATGTCTTCCGTTAGTTTAAATTAATAAAGGTTAACTGGGAAGCATAAATTCAACACGGATAGAAAGATTAATTGTTCACAAACACAAGGATTAAAACTTGTCGCTCTCTGAACGGCTGTCAAATCTGACGCTGTAGCCAACTGAATATTGCATCACAAAAAACAATCCATTTGGAGCTGCCGTGAAAAAAAGTCACAAAAGAATTGGCCGGAACGGGGAGAGTAAATATGGCGTTTCATGAAATTAAGGGACGTGTGTCCAGGTTTTTTCCAAAACTAAAAAATCTAACATATTTTTGAGACCTGAACAACGCAAGCTTGACCATCGTTTTTGAAAAATGTAAGTAAATTCAAATAGAGCGCTTGAAAATTTATTATTTATTTAGACAGCTAGAGTTATCGACTTATAGTTGGGCGGCGCTTCATTTCTCGCCGTTCTAGCGTTTCAATAAACTTATAGGGAATTATGACGTAAAAGATACATTATTGCAAACTTACAGCGGCCCAAATAATTTTGCACACATTATGCGTCATGCTCTGGATAAATGAATAGAAGCTAATTATTATACTCACAGAAATTGATTCAGTGAGTCATCGGAAGTGAGTAAGAGAAACAGATCAAATACATGTAGTTACCTTGGAGTAATCGTTTCCTAACAGGTTTATAATAATTATACTATGAAAATATCGTATTTGTAACTTTTAAACATGTTCCACGTTAAAATATGCCAGCGCATTAATAATATTACAAACGCGCCTAGAGCAGAGCGCCTGTCACTCGTTCGGAGCAATAAAATATCCCGGATGGATGGGCCCGCTGCGTCGTTGCGTCAAAAATATTCTAATGCAAAAGGAGAAAATTCAGGGATTTAAATTTGAGCAGAAAAGAAGCGAGCGCCGCTCGCTGTCACACAGCGAAGCCTGCGAATTTCAAGCTCGGCTGCAAGTCGGAAGGTTCGCCGGCGACTTATGGCGTGGAGGCTTTTCAATAGAACTAAATTGAAGGCGAAGCTGAAGGCAGCGCAGCTATGCCACGAGTGATGTAGGAAGACGATTACTCTTTGTACCTCACATGGCATAATCTTAGATCTATTCACACAAACTTGCACTCGAGGTCTGTACAAGACTACAAGTAGCCTAGATGCAAGTACTCTGAAAAACTAGTTCATACAGTCTTTATTTCTCTAGCATGAAAATCTGGATCATATTGATCACTAGTTCGATGATTGCTCGTGTAAAATAAAAACTCTTGTTGAAAGTTGATGCTGCACACGCGTGCGAGTCGCATATTGATTTCCCACAACTCTTCATGTTATTGAAAATATTTCAGTTTTGAACATTTCAATTATAAGATATCGGAATTAATAATTAGTACATATTTGACCTGCGAAACAACATAATATACGCGTCTTCCTTTTCCATAATATAGTCGAGTCTTCTCTTTTTTCAGCCGCCGACGATCCCACGTAAAGGAAAGGCTTCAAAAATAGGTTTGTTCATTGGTATGTGAGTATTGAAGGAACGATAATAAACAAGGTTTTAATAAATTTCGGTTGTTTCAGAGGGGAGCACCTACGGATTTATGTGCACGAAGGAGCGCAGGGAGAAATATGACAATACAAGTGCAATGTCAGGAGTTAGAGAACGAGAATTTTGTTTGTGATGAGGATGAGAAGGATACTGTGGCGAATCGAATATGATGGGAATGAGAGAGAACGATGGGTGATGATTGGTGGTGGGAGCAACGGTAAGGGTATGACTTATGAGAGAACAGGCGAGGAGTGGATTGCGGTGATTGTTGAGTTTAACTGAAGGAGCAACTGTGCTTGTGATTAAGAGAGCTGAAGATTTGGAGCGTCAGGAGACTGAGATAGCAGGATGCCAAAAATGAAGTCATAGTATTGACGAAAAAAAAAACAAATAAATGCACACTAGCCATACACAGTCGTACAATGTACTATAATTCATGTTTTGAGATAATTTAAACGTAACTTTGTCTCTTATCTGGTGACAGGTTGTGGCCTCTTATCCTCTAAATCTGAAAATAATATAATAATTATCGAGGAATATTATTTTCTTAAATATATATACTTTTTTCATTCCCTCTTACTTGATTGGTACTTTATTGTGCCATGCTTTACCAGGTTTTTCGTCGAGAAAAAAAACGCACGTTCCCTCATTGCTGGAGCAATTTTTGAGTAAACCCTGTGAGACCGCAAGACTTCGACTCAGAGAATTCGTACTGTATTCTTTTATTTGGCGATCGATTGCGCGACGCTCTGCATCCGACTTTTTTAAATTCATTTATAGTTTTCTTCCCGAGACTTGCAGGCTCTTCGCCTCGCTGATTTCTCTTTAATTCGGTGATTTCTATAACCTCACGGTGACTCACCTACGATACAAGCACACAATTAAGACATGGCTGCCTTCAGCCACTCACCCAGGACCCTGCCACTCACCCAGGACCCTGCCACTCACCCAGGACCCTGAGGGTCCAGTTGGCAGCGACCGCCCCGTGGGTGTTGGTGGCGGTGCAGGTGTAGAGCCCCGCGTCGCCGCGGTGCAGACGCGCGATGTGCAGAGCGCGTAGGTCCCCTGACCGCGACAGCGCGGGGGATCCGTCCCCCGACACCGGGGAGCCGTCCTGGGTTAGACAAAAATTTCTTCATTTCATTTTGTGAAAATCCTTTTGAAGTGCGTAAATTTTTTAATATGAGCTCGATAAGAAACGTCGATGAAATATAAAAGTTAACATTATTAAGACGTAAAAGACGGCAAATGTTAATAAGTTACTAAAATAAACAAATGAGACTTTAAACCAACTAAGCAATTTGTTTAGATATCAAGGATAAATAACAAAATTATAGCAACGATAATTCATCTGAGAAAACTAAAAAGGGAAAATAAAACAATACAATAAAATAATTATACATATTATATGCTGACATGGCGTAGTAAGCTAAATGTTAAGCATTTACAGAAAATTTTATTTGCTATTCTAAGACAAATTCATCTAAGTACAGGCCAGTGACCATGTTAAGATAAGCGCAGTTTATTGCGGTTCCTGCTCGGCAGATATCGATAGAATCCTACTTGCAACATTCTTATCAGAGATAAATATCAAGTATTGCAGAATAAAATTTTCTCACGGACTCCGAATTGACATGGGAATAAAAACGGACTCCTACGCAAGCGATCGGCACGAATTTCTAAACAACATCGGAACTTAGATGAAGGTTTTTATAAGCAAAGAGGAATAGATTCCCAGCCGGCCTCGTTCCCAGAGAACGCAAAGTGAGCCTTCATTCCCGCCATTCCCAGTCAAGGAGCACGCAGCTCTCCGCGCCCGACGCGGATCTGCAATTCGCGCTGCCGGTGTTTCTTTCAAATGGAAATGTGCGACCGCCAAGGGAGCGAATTTTAAGGGCTGCGCGGCCATGTTAGACATGATGGGTACAGACAGCGGCCTATAAAAGGCGTCGTGGCGTGGCTCGTGTAACTCATGGAGCCGTGAAACATTTCCCTTCATGAGACCAGCGCAATGAGAGCATTAGTGTCATACTCGGAGACGGATGGCGGACAGGATCGTATGAGTGAAATAAGTGTTAGTAATATAAAGTGTACCTAGAATTGAACTTCTAAACACGCATAAAACATCCGTCTCCCCCCAAAAAAATCAAGCTTTGAAATGAAATTAACCGGTGCCGACTTATAATTATAACTTGCATCATAATTACTCAAATAATTACAATTATTTCATTTTATATAAAAGCTAGACCGCACTAAATGTTCGAAAATCACCAAGACTCATTGGTTACAGCGTGCAGAAGTTTTATGCGAGGTCGTTACAACCATTAGGAGTGAACCATTATTAACAATGGCCGAGACCATCGTCACTAGTGAACCATCAGTGACTGTTATTACCATCAGGAGGGAACCATCAGTGCATGACCGTTATCACCATCAGTTGTAAATTATCAGTTGCCGATGGTTCACTCCTGACTTTCTAAATAATTTGTGCTGCGTTGGGGCAGAAAAGTTCGGGTGCTGATGCCGCGGCGAGTTGAGAGCAATACGCTAATGGCGGTGACGTGAACGACGCGACGCATTTTGTCTTCAAGGAACTTTTTGACGTATTGCCACGAGCCTGTGATCAGTTCTGATGTATTACAGACAACCTGGTGTGATCAGTTCTGATGTGTTACCGCCAGCCTGGTGATCCGGCAGCAACTTCAGACATATTTTCCTTTACTGACCTTCACGTTATTCAAAACATTATTTATTAAACTATTAATTAATTAATTTATTTATTTATTTGCTATTACAACAGCCGATCGGCAAGGAGGCCGGGCGGTTAAGCAAAGCAAAATTTGAAGCAGTGAGTTACGAGTTCAAGCCTGCAACAATCTGTGGATGTTCTGCAATGTTAAGAATCGGCGAGAGGCCTATGGCCTAATAAACGCTGAAACCGCCATATTATATTATTATTATATTATCAATTCCCAGTCACTGCTGATCCCGAGCAGCGCTGCGCCTCTACGTCACTTAACGCACTTACTGACACACGAGCCTCTCCCCTCTGCCTTCATTATTACCTCTTTTCTGAATTATGCCTCAACTCAGCCCCAACCTGCGGTAATTACACTCGTGTTGGCCGCGGGCAGGGGATGTGGGGTGGGGCAACCACCACCAAAAGCACTGCATCCAGGCAGTGATCGTTATAATCTGTTTTAACGTGAAATTATTCTATACAAACGTAATTTTTGTATCAGAATTGTGAGTCAAAAATTAAATAAAAATATCAAGAAAACCGTTTCTGAATTAAAAAAATTAGTCAAACTCTCGCTCTGACGTTCTGAAGTAACGTTTTTTCAGTTAAAGTTTCTCCAAGATAAAAAATATATATTATATAAAATTTCTTTTTATAAATAGAGCCTTTATTTGATCATAATCTGCTTCCTGCAGCATTTCAGGCCACGTAAAACTTAAGAACATGCACCCATGCTTGCCGTCACAGGTTCTGGCGAAGAAGAGCTTTTTCATAGAATAATGGCCCAATCGTCAAATAAAATTCAAATTTCAGGGCACGCTCATCAACACGCATGAAGTCACCAAGCTTTCATGTGGAATTACACATCAAAACGAATAAACATTTTATTCAATAACATCATGGAGCCTGCTTGCCGCTACGTCAGCGGGTCAACATGTCGGGATTGCACGATGTTTTGCTCGGGCAAATTCCTGGAGGTTCCCGTTACCAATTTCAGGCGGTGCTTTTAAAGTGAGCGCAAGCCGGGACAATTAGCGGGCCCGCGATACTGAAACTTGAGCGATGCGTCAAGGCTTGAACAAACGGGAGCCCTGAGCCTGACACTGCACGCCACAAAAATGTTTGTAGCCGAAAACCGGAGGAGCAAAAATATAGAGAAAAAAACTTTCAGAATTTTCTTTACATGATGAGCTTAATATTGAAAAATGAAGGATGCACGTGACGAAATTTGGCCTAGTTCACAGAGTTCAATTGTGAGTACTAAATTTATCTAATTAAAACAAGCATTAATTATAAATTTGTAAATTTGTTAACGCTTGCTACACTAATTTAATTAATTAAATTTTACATAAATGCATAATCATTGCTGATCCTGTATTCGTCATGATGCTGTAACAGAATTCAGCGCTTTCATGCAGCAGAGTGTTCCTTTAATATTGTTGACGTCAACATCATTCATACACTCGTACGTGTAATCGCAGATAAAACCATGAATGCATCTCTCAAAAACACACCAGTAATGCTTCGATAATCAGTATATGGTGAATAATGAAGCATTCATCAGGAGTACACAAATAATTAAGACAACAACAAAAATAAATGCATCAAATGAATAGACGAAGGCCCAGAATACGACGACTTGACACCACCGAACCTGCGCCCAAGCATGACAAAAGAAGGCGTCCTTATATAGGCGATGATCCAGCACAGCGCTCTTCATTCCTCAACACTTGACAAAGATGGAGGTGATCCAGCACAGCGCTCATCATTCCTCAACACTTGACAAAGACGGGGGTGGTCCAGCAGAGCGCTCATCATTCCTCAGCACTTAACAAAGACGAAGGTGGTCCAGCACAGCGCTCATCATTCCTCAACACTTGACAAAGACGGAGGTGATCCAGCATAGCGCTCTTCATTCCTCAGCACTTGACAAAGACGGAGGTGGTCCAGCACAGCGCTCTTCATTCCTCAGCACTTAAATTAAATATGCAGCAATAACGCATTTAAAAAAAAGAGAATTAAAAAAATTACAACAACGGAAACGAATAAAAATTTCAATATCAGATTTGAATTAATATATGGCCAGCAGTTGACTGGAAGATGCAGACAAGTGAAATATATTCCCGTGAACTGACCTTATACCAGACGACCTCAGGCTCGGGGTGTCCCGCGACCCGACACTTCAGGGCGAGACTGAGACCTGCCATCATCGTGATGACGGGACCAGGTGATGGTGGGTGAACCTGCGTCAGAAATATCCAATCATTAATGATATTCAAGCGTTAAAAATATCCAAGCATTAATTATATCCATTAAAAATATCCAAGCGCTGTCCGAGGCTCGGCACAACGAATTACTCGGTGATAGTCGAATACGCATGGGTAAAGTGTGGGCGTAAATAAAATTCAACGGCTATAATTGGTAATTTAAAGGCTTTAATTTATATTAAAATCATCGAACATCCATGGAACAGATGTTTGTATTGCTGAGGCGTCATGTTTCGGAGAAATACCTATATTAATCACAAAGCCATTAACTTCGATTTTGATTTAAATACTTTTTTTCCATCAACAGAAATTATTTAGTAAAATGCGTCGAATGAGCCAGAAAAAACAACAATGAGCAGAAAGTGAGCGCTCAGGCTTCACTCACCTGTAGGAGGACGGGCGCTCCTTCGTCGTCGTCCCTCACGGCGGGCGGCGCCAGCGGATCTGAGGGAGTGGAGTTGATTAATAATCTTCATGCAAGTAACTAATTTAATATAATCGCAGCACAGGATAAGATCAGAATCAACTTTCAGACTTTATGAAATTCATCAGAATAGAATATAAAGTAATATGGCGAGTGGAAAATTTAACCGGTTGCGTCGCCGACATCCTGTAACTCTAAGTCAATCGGCACGTCCGCGATTGCAATTTCTAGCGCCGATAGCCTAGACCCCAGATAATTAAGTTATGAAAAGCCTACTATTGCACTCGAATTTAGTTTAAACTTCATTGATGCAATATGCATATAGGATATCTGCTGACCATTGACGTGTACTTTAATGATGCAATAGCCACAGACCATTACAAGTGCTTTAATAATCAAGCTCTGTCGTTTGTTCGCTCACCGTTGACGTTGACGATGAAGGTGTAATTATGTTTGCCGAAACCGTTAACTGCCGTGCACACGTAGCGGCCTCTGTCCTCAAAATGCAGATCTCTTATCCGCAGCAGCGACTCCGACACAGATATTCTGTCCCAGCCTGCGTCGTCCGGCACGCTCTCTCCGTCCTGTTGGAGTATAGTTCAAGCATTAAAATATTTGATAATTGATTTTTTGTCAATAGAAAAACAAATTATAGGTAATCCTATTCGCTTATTATGTAATAAAAAGGACAGACCTTTCAATATGCCATGTGGTTAGGTAACAAAATAGGCCTGGTTTTTACCAAACCAAATTTTTATAAGGTTTTTAGGCCTTGCTTGAGGCACCACAAGATTCTACTAAAACCATAACAAAAGTATGAAAATAAATTGAATCAATTATCGTAGAACATGGAAAAAACAATACAAAAACAGTTTAAACAAACAAGGCGTGACTCCATGAAGACGAAAGAGAAAGTAGCAAGTCACGCTCTTTCATCTTATAACACTTAACGACTACTGGCCTAATTAAACCCATCAGAGATAATCAAGTTAATACGGCTATTGACTATCCGGACATCGATAATTCATCATTTTCTTGTATTGCGAAGCATTTTGTACTACGTCGATTATATATATACTGGCCTAATTAAACCCATCAGAGATAATCAAGTTAATGAGTCGGTAGACATTGAGGGGTGCAGCGATGGTCCGATGGGCAATTGCGGTGTCGAATTCTATCACACAGAGAGTTTATACTTAAAAAATAAACACAAAATGAAAAATAAATGAGTGAGACAAATGACGTTAGCATTCATCGTATAAAATAATAAACACGACAGAAAAATAAAATAAGGTTTCAAGAAGAGAAAGTTGAAAAACATTGATTAAAATATACCTACTTTGAAAAGTGAGCGCTCAATCCATACAAACATTGAATGGCGCAAAATTTAAATAAATAGAGAATCGCGATAAAATTATTGCATCGGGGCAATGAAATGTGTATAATCCTCGGAAAGTTTATAAACAACCCGTAAAAAATTGGCAGTTATATTAGATTTTTTACGTTCAAGTGGATTTAGAAGCCATGCGATTCATTTATTAGGCGAAAAATAAATACGCGTTATATTCCAAAAGTTGCGCAACAGAGCATGCAGAATCGCACACTAAATGTAATCCTCGACGTTGAAGCCCTCAAGAAGCGTTCTTTCGGCGGCCAACCATAAGTGTTTGAGAGACCAGTGATGTACGGGCCAATATTTTACAGAAGGACAAGCTTAAAGGGCCGGCGCATTTACAGCTCGTTATTTGCATACCAATATTAAGGATCGGCAATCTCCAACGCACTCCTGATTATCAAAAGAGATAAATTTTCAGGGGAAATAAATTCCCGAAGGTGGGAATTCCAAGGGACGTAAATTGCGGCAGCAGATAAATATTCAAGAAAGTATTTGCCTGTCGCGGCCAACAACGTAAAATTCCTGGCCGTCTCTTCTTCACTTAATATCTGGCCGATCGTCGGCCTCTGATTCGCATGCAAAAGGTTGGTGGATATAGGATTTCCGAAGTATTTTTTAACACAGCTGGAGACCGACCGTCCCGCCGCATATTAAGTGAGAACTTGATAGTTTATTGTACAGCTTTCACGCGTGCGTTCACTGATTGCACGGAACGCTAATACGTAGTCACGCAACACGTCGGCCTTTCCATTAAATTCGTCGTCAAACAAGCGTTGAAAAAAAACACTGGCGGGAAAGTCGTACAAATTTCTGCCTACAACACGTGCAACTCATAGTTGATAAAATCCATAGGAATAAATCTCTTGGTATTTATATCATTAGTCTGCCTAAATCGCAAGTTTTCCAAGAATTTGAGAAAGTAGAGAAAGCATGCAAATTCACCGCATCTGCATGCATACGTTTCAGAGACCAGCTTCAACGTGAGTTTCAAAAACCTATTAGAATACAAGTCATAATCAACAGAGGAAATAATAAAAAAAACGTGTGAACATAATTAGTTTTTTTTCAAGTAAGGTTTCATGAAAATTTTGTGAATTTGCTTAATTGGGGTTTTCTTTGCTATGCTATCATCAAATATAGGGTAAAAACAGTTATAAAGAATTAAAATGGAGCAATTACAATGTCTGATCTAAGCGTGCGAAGGAATACATCAAATCGGGTTAAATAATTCATGGGCGCTTGCAGCATCAGGAAGGAATTTTTGTTCGGTCGGCCACCGATTGCAAGTCGGCAAATTTTGTTGAAAAAAGGGCATTCTCGTATCATCGGCGCTGATGATTTAGTTCGAATGATGAATATGCTCAAGAGAATGGGAATCAGATTCGTCTAAAAAACAAATTCGTGATTTTTAGCGCTTTTTTTCATTTATGGAAAAAATGCACTATTGTGCTCGCCATGTCCGTCTGTCTGTCTGTCTGTCCGTCCGTCCGTGACCTCAAGTTTTCGTCGACGAGAAAATGCACTCTCTGTCACTCACTGCAATGAGTACCGAGTTATATATTTTTTAACATTTATAGATTATATGAAAACCTGAGATCCACTGAGATGTGTGGCAATTGAGTCAAGGTGACAGCTGTCTTCAGTGTAGTTCAACAACCTCATAAGTTAAAGGGAAAATCAAACAAGCCTAAGCACTTGCCAGAGGAAACATCGCACCCGCGAGCTGCTGAGAAAACAAACCGAACTGTGCGCGTGCGCATGCTGCTTTAACTGCCGCACCAGCATATTATCGGTAGCCACGATACGGTTAGGGTTAGTTCATGAAAATCTCAAGTTTTATGGTTAAGTAAATTAATCACTTGTAATGATGTGCAAGACCGTTCTCAAGGCAACATTTCACACGTGGACAACGGTACTGCTCAAAGACTACAAAGACATTCATGAAAAAAATGATGACTGGTAATGATTTTTTTATACTACTGAAGAAAATACATCGTCACTGTTTATTTAAAAAATGAAGCAATCAACTGCATATTTACGAAGTGAAAAATTTTATATATATGATACAAAAAAAAGAAGTAAATAAGCCGCTACGACAGGAAGATAAAAAAGCACAGCAATAATTGTGAGCTGGTATTAGAAAGTAACCAAGAAAAGGCTATGTACCTTTGATAAAATAAGCGTTTAAAAATTACTTTTTAAAGAAAACACTTCTAAAGAATCCAGTGTCTCCGTTACACATGTACAATGAATTTCCAATTTTATTGTCATATATTAAAAAAAATTAGATTTTTTTAAATTACAAAAATTAAATGTTCAAAATTATTTGTACTCTCAATTGATTCGTGCATTGTCCCCAACTTAGCGCAAGTGTGCAAAATTTCAGATCGATGGCACAGATAGAAGTGTGTTGAGCATCAATTATAAGGATGTAGCAGAAAAACAAACAAGAAGTGAAGTTAAAGATAAGTGTTGTACAAATAAAAATTGAGACATTTCCATATATTAAAAAATATAACTCAGTACTCACTGCAGTGAGTGACAGAGAGCGCATTTTCTCGTCGACGAAAACTTGAGGTCACGGACAGACAGACAGACAGACGGACGGACGGACGGACGGACGGACGGACATGGCGAGCACAATAGTGCATTTTTTCCATAAATGAGAAAATGCGCTAAAAATTTCGATTTTTTTAAATTAAAAAATTAAATATTCAAAATTATTTATACTCTCAATTGATTCATGCATTGTCTCCAACTTCGCGCAAGTGTGCAAAATTTCAAATCGATTGCACAGATAGAAGTGTGTTGAGCATCAATTCTAAGATTGTAGCTGAAAACAAACAAGAAGTGAAGTTAAAGAGAAGTGTTGTACAAATAAAAATTGAGAAAATAAGTGAACTCAACAGACGCATAATTTGACGAGTGGTGCATTCAACATGTTCAGTAATTATTGCACACGAGCAGATTAATCCAGCATTGTTCTGGCTGGAAAACACTAGTCGAAACCCTAGACAACCGAATCCTGACATCCCGTACCCACCCCGGTAATAATCTCGAGAATGATGTTCACTATTAAGAGATATCCCGTCACAAAGAGCACTTGGCATGGAACTCTCATCTAACTCCCATGCAGTTGGAAATTACAATTAGACCTCAATTTTTTTATTATTACAAGGCTTCACATAAACAACAAACGTCAACAAAATTTACACAAGGCTTCACGTAAACAGCAAACGTTCACAAAAACAAACCCTGTGTTTTATCTTATTTGATCATATAATAAGTGAATAAAACCAAAAGTCAAGCCAGTAATTCAGTGAAGCAATCGATGCTGTGGTAGATGAAGCGAGTCTTCGTCCCGTGGGAAGAAGGCTCGGCCGCCATGCGACATAGCAATTTATACGAAGGCAGCGGAGCACTAATTACAGGTCACATAAGCGCAAATTGTGGCCATGCTCATGGATAATTAATCGCTGAGGCTGGGAGCGCAAGCTGAAGTGGGCGACCGCTGCCCGGCAGGTAGCCGAGCATGAATCAATGGTATAGTACTTACTTTACAATATTATATTTACTACACTGCGTTTGATGGCTTCATTTGAGCAAAGTTTGTGGTACTTGTTCGAAAGACTTGTTTTCCGAACTGATTAAGATTGATAAACGTTGGTAGACTTAATATATTTAATACCTGGTGAAAACAATGCCTGCAACTGAGGAAGCTGAGTTCTAAATTCGCATTGTTAACGACTTGCAGTTCTCCAGAAGCCACTTGGGTAGAAATTAAGGTGCCTCTTTGATTTTACTCAATTTTTAGTATAGGATTAATTGAAAAATATTTCTAATCAAAAATCGATTTTTCAAAAACTATAATTGAATGTTTGAAGTTCACGTGTCGATCAGCGTAAACTGTGCATTGAAATTTTACTAAACTAAATAATTCCCTACTGATCCAGTTTAAATTTCTCATCCAGCTAGCTTACATTTCACAGAATCTGGAGATGAACGGTAAATCCAAAACAAATCTAGTTCATAATATTTTCTGTTTTCTGCTATAGTTACGTTCGTAAAATTTTGTAGGCATAAAACCTGTTTGAGGCAGACAGCCTCGCACATCAAGTTAACCTCAAACAAAGAAAACGATCATTCCAACGACCATCAGCTAATAAGGCGCGGGGTCTACATGCATAATGTAGCATAATGACTCATTATGCATGTACTCCCCGATAAGCTCATTATTAATGAGCTTATTAATGAGAATTAAGCTCATTATTAATGAGCTCATCATAATGAACAGGGAGAAAAAACAACCAATAAGGCAATGAAATTACGGCCATACTGCAATTAAAGCGTAACGGCTAGTATATAGAAATAACATTTGCATACAGAGTTTCATTACTGGAAGTTACCTCTTGCGTGGATCAAGACGCTGAGCAATGGCATGTCATAAAGCGATCAGAGTAATCGTGTCCAATGGATGCGGCCTTCACAGCTGCGTCCAATCATAAGAATAAAGAGTATGCAATAATGGCGGCTATTGACTATCCGGACATCGATAATTCATCATTTTCTTGTATTGCGAAGCATTTTGTACTACGTCGATTATATATATACTGGCCTAATTAAGAAATCGTTCGATTATTGTAATATAAATGTGAGCAAAATGTATTTCTTTACTTTAAACGTTTCATCCAAGAAAATTCCGTGAGTGCGTGAGAAAATTCCGAGAGAAGAAATGTTCAAGTGATAATTCAGATCGCTAAATGGTAAAAAGTGAAAGCAAGCCAAATTGAGAATGTTTACAACGATTAACGTATGTTCACACTTATTACAACGCAGTCAAGGACTCAAAAAATGTTCATGGTCTTTCCCCAGCGAAAAAGCCGGCATATACTCGGTACTTTATTCAAATGAGGCGCGTAGGCATGTGGTTGCTCAATTTTAAACACGAATTGCAAGTCGCGAACATTTCAGGCAGAAGTTACGCCACTTTTTTGCGGTAATAATTCGTTTTTATTTTTTGGGACCGGGATTTTGCGGAAGCACTTTGCCATACAGAGCACGGGCACGCATTTCTCTATCCGGCAACGCAGGAGTTAATGCATAAACTGAATTATCCGGCCCGCTTGCCTGTAAATTGAGCGGCAAGCCAGGGTTTTGGCGCGCCATGCAACTTAGTCAAGGGCTATGAGCCGCATGCTACAGAGTGAAGGTAAGTGTGGCTCTATAGTATATAACAGGTACCTTTGCTTCATTAAAAAAAGCTTCATAAAAAATAAATACAATTATAACAGTACACAAAAAGAAATGACTAATTTTGGCGCGTTTATCGGCCGTCGTACTGAAAGAATTGGAGAAAATTTTCTTTTTATGTATAGCTCGTAATGAACTGAACGTGTAAACAATTAAATTAATTTCGGGAATAAGTTCTGGACATCTGAGGAATGAGAAGTAGCCAAATTAATGCACACGAAATCAAAATTTCGGGTTCGTCCACATTACTTGCATTTTTAAACTTCTACACAAATATGCTTTGAAAATGTGTCAGAAGCTGAATGCTATAATGTGCAAGAACTACGAATTTGTGCGCTTAACACCCGCAGAGTTTTGGACAATTTGAGAGTGTAATATAATTTCCAGTAAAGACAGAATTTAACGGAGCAATAAACCTAAAAAAAAGCCTAAATAACGACTGTCACAGGCCGCACACATTAATTTGCCACATAAAGTTGGAGATAAATCCTAACAAAGCCGGGATTTTTCCTGATATACTCCGCGGGCCCCAAAATTGCACGCAAAAAAACTTTCAGGCGAAAAAGTCGACGACGCGAAGAGGCTCTGGTCGTTAATCAGAAGTTGGGCCATATTTTGGAGCGTTGCATTAGCGTACAAATCCGCAGTCGGCAACTTACTGAATAGTTTCTATGTTCCAGCAAAACGCTTGCTCATGCGCATCCTTTTAAATTTAAAAAAATTTCAGTCGGAAAATTTACGTATCACAGTTTAAACTGAATAATTTCATCACAAAAAGGATAAATGCGCAGACTTCTAAAAAAATATAACTCAGTACTCACAGCAGTGAGTGACAGAGAGCGCATTTTCTCGTCGACAAAAACTTGAGGTCACGGACGGACGGACAGACGGACGGACAGACAGTCAGACGGACATGGCCAGCACAATAGTGCATTTTTTTCATAAACAAGAAAATGCGCTAAAAATAAAATTGTCTGACTGTCAGAAGAGAGATATTAAAGCCAAGGTACGTACAATTCAATACTGGAAAAAAATCGTGTTGTGCAACAATTAACTGCACAATTAAATGGATTGAAACGTTCAAGAAGCACTTGAAACAAACTTATCTCAACAATGTTATGCTATTTCCACTGCTTTGCAACGCGTTCGAAATAATAATTGCACGCAATGCAGCTCAGGCTGCATTGCGTGCAATTAAAGCAAGAAATTAAGATATACCGTAATGTCAATAAAAAAATTACGAACAAGACATATCGAAGACCTTAAATTTCACTTCAAGCAAAAAACACACACAAAGTTTCAGAACACGTCAATAAGTGCAGGGTCTGCGAGGAAGCAATTCATTCTTTGCCGTGCTTATTTCAGATATTTTCTTTGCTGCACAGTTTGAAAGAACTTGCAGCAATGACAGCAGATTATCCAACTACAGTGATTTATAACGAAGATATTTTAAAGCAATATCAAGGGGGTAAAACAAGCCTTCCGAAACGGGTTCCTTTCTAAGCTCAATTATCGAATGTAACTGTCGTTCAACGACACAAAATACACAGTATATGGTGCACAGAAGGCAATAAAACATGCAGTAAGGAATGTTTACGGAAAATGAGCCTGCAATTAATTACGTAAAACGCACAATAAGCCCTGCGTGAACGCAAAGGTTTCGTTTTAGATTAAAACTGGGAATTAAAATCGCATGCAAGATCTATAGTCGAGATAAAATTGAAAAAATTTCTGTGAAATTAATTCTGTCTGGATTTACTTCATTTATAATTTTCTCGTCATTTAAACTTCTGCTGAACAGGCACATAGCAAATCTGCATGTATATTTGTAGACAACAAGTATATGAAGAAAATACTCTGGGATTTCCTCATACTCCTCACACGTCTCAACGCTATGACGTCACGTTGATACAGGTAAACGAATCGACCTACGTTGATGAAACACCATAAACCACAGGACTTCTTGAAATGATGCTAGGTATTACCGTACAAAACAATTATTTATCCCATTTCAAATGTTACAAACTTATGCCAGGCTTCAAGAAACGATATGCATTGTTATTGAAGAAGCCTCAATACCGCGTCTGATGTTATTGGTTGCAGCAACGTTCTATAGCTTGCAGCTCTATTTACTGCGCAGGCAAGCACGGTGCCCAAACAAGCTCGGTAACGAAGAAGGCGGAGGATTCGCTCCCCAGACACCAGGCCGCAGGATTAATGGCACAGCAACTCGGTGCAGAAAAACGGGCACTTTTTGGCGCCTCCAAACAAGGCTGATCGCAGCCAACATACGACGTGGAGCTGCCGCTTGTGCGTGAAATGACAGTGCTGCTAACAGTGCAGAAATGGCAGGAATAATGGGATAGCATCAGTTAGGGATCAATGGTCGTATCATCAGTTACGGATCAATGGGATAGCATCAGTTAGGAATCAATGGGGGGTATCATCAGTTAGGGATCAATGGGATAGCATCAGTATATAAGGGATCAATGGGGCATCATTAGTTAATAATCAATGGGGAAGCATCAGTTAGGAATTAATGGGATATAATCAGTTAGAGATCAATGGGATATCATCAGTTAGGAATCAATGGGATAGCATCAGTTAGAGATCAATGGGGTAGAATCAGTTAGGAATCAATGTGGTATCAGCAGTTAGGAATCAATGGGATATAATTAATTAGGAATCTATGGAATATCATTCAGTTTATGTGCCAGTATTTGTTTACTTCTGTAAATGCATACTTGAGGCACAAAATTTTCAAAATTACAAACTTTTCAGGATTGGCTCGAAACTCAATCAAATAAATCGACTTGATAAAATCAGTCCTTCGTTCACTTAGCTTAAAATTCTTCCCAGAAAACCCTCAAGATTCAAATCGTTTAAGCATTGACGTATGAAGATATTCAGATTCAAGAGCCTGTCGAGTACAGAAATGTTTTCGTCTTCTGCCATGAGGGCTGCTATACTGTCGTGTTTTATCCACTCTCTAGCAGAGGCTGATGTCAGTTTCTTGACAGAATGAGTATCAAAATACTTCAATTTAGCGCGGAATGTGCACATTATATGACAGCTAATACAAATATTATCGAAGACACAAATTAAAGAAATACATAACCATTTACTTCAAACTATGCCATACGTTTCTGCTCACTCTGCAGTTAATACACCAGATTACAGAATTGACTTCTAAACGTACAATATATTGAAGACGCCACAGGACCCCACACTCCACCGTGCAGTCGGAAGGAAGCAGGCTGCAGTTCTAACAAAACCAAACAGTTCTACGAGCGCAGTCTAGCAACAGACAAGTGTAGGATATTATAGGTCGTGTTGGAGTCTAGAGCGCTAACGACCAATTGTCCAGTTTAACGAGCCTCGTGTGGGGAAAATAGCTGCACGAATCCTGCACCGAGGATACTGAACACAATGGGGAAAAACAACTAGTTTGAAGGATAATTCTTGTAGAGTACTTTGAAGGATTATAGGAGTGCTTGACGAGAGTGATAATGGATATATATATTCCTGAGAGTGTTACGCGTAATTGGGTCCTAAATTGTTTCTCGTTTCAAGTGTTTTTGTTAAGCGTGAACGGAAATTCTCAGAGAATATCATAGCAGGGATATGACATATAGCAGGATATGACATATAGCAGGGATATGAAATATAGCAGGGATATGACATATAGCAGGGATATGACATATAGCAGAGATAGCAGCAGGGATATGACGTATAGCAGGGATATGACATGTAGCAGGGATATAACATATAGCAGGGATATAACATATAGCAGGGGTATGACATATAGCAGGGATATGACATATAGCAGAGATAGCAGCAGGGGTATGACGTATAGCAGGGATATGACATATTCAAAGCAAGCGTTATTAACATTAAAGTAAAGATCTGACCTTGAACCACTCGAAGATGGGGGCGGGGGTGGCGATGAGGGGGCAGGGGAGGGAGAGGTCGTCACCGCGGGGCACTGTCAGCACCTCGAATGTGTGCGGCACAGTCAGCCGCGGCGGCTCTGGCAGATAGTGAACTGTCAGCACGATTATAACCTCGAATATTATCTATAGAATTCTCATCTCAAAACTGACAGGAAAATTTTAATCTCAAATATTATCTTTAAAAATTCTTATCTCAAAACTGATAGCACAATTCTTACCTCAAATATTATCTATAAGATTCTAATTTCAAAACTCTTAGTAAAATTATATTCTCAAATAATATCAGGAAATACTTCGCATAAAATAATAAATCCAATATTTAACAAGCCTATACCGAGAATTTAAAAAGCAAAAAGAATTTAAAAAGCAAATGTTGTACTAGATTCCTAATAAATTTTAGACCATAAAATTTTTACTTTACAAACCTAAATCTTCTTCGTTAAATGTTAGTCATACCCGATATTTTCTTCGTCCTGCCATTAACGATCAATAACTAAAACTGTCAATTCTATTCAATGTCTGAAATCCTTATCAAGTATCTAACCATGCAGACGTCATCAGAAAAGCGAGACTGAGCTGTTAATGCTAACCATTGTCTGGAATCCTTATTTTGCATCAGCAAAACGAGACGCCCCTGGGTGGGCTCGAACCACCAACCTTTCGGTTAACAGCCGAACGCGCTAACCAATTGCGCCACAGAGGCAACTATCACAGTGCACTCTACTGAGCGCGGTGAGCTCAGTGAACTCTACTGAGCGCGGTGAGCTCAGTGCACTCTACTGAGCGCACTTTACAGAGCGCGGTGAGCTCGGCCTACACTAGAGTCCTTAGATCGCCATACCTCTCACTATGTGGGTTGCTTGACATTAGCTTCACCTGCGGTCCAAGCTTTCAAATTAGGCGAGAACGTCCACAGGTTACGTGTCGGGAAAAAATGCTGGTGGTTTCACGTTCGAGTCGAAATAAGAGGCGATATTTCGTTCAACCGACACCCGGAAAAAAGTCAAAAATAAATGTTCTCGAGTTACGAAACACTTTCCATCTATCATGTATATATATCAGCAAGTTTACTAATTTATAACTTATATACGTGGATCTCACAGTATTATCCTTCGCTAACATTTTACAAGCAATACAAATTGTCCAGCAAATTTTTAACCTCCATAGTGTCTTCAAAATATTTTATTCCAGTGTCCCCAATCCTAAGAATCCAGCAAGTCGAAGTTGTTCAGTTGCCTGAGCAGCGCCGCCCCCCCGGGGCCCCGCCATCATAAAGAATATGGGGGCCCAGACCGGGGTAATTAACGTCACACTTAGAGTCATTTTGAAGCGACCGCCGCTACCGCGCCACGACCCCATAGAAAATAATGAGTCCAACGAACATGTCTTGATAATATGGCAAAATTAAAAGAAGAACAATGAGAGTTAGAGGAGAAATTATGAGAAGCTACAAACGCGTTACAAATTTGAATGGACCCCATTTTTGCTCATATTGCACCAACCGAACATATCCTGATGTTGTAATTGTTGTTGAAGACCAACTTCAAAAACGAATGACGGACAACATATGATCTAATAGTTCGTTGACAGTTCGGTCTGATTCATAAACTTTTGTGCGGTTCTTGGTGTCTGGAAGATTAGTGAAGTTTGACTAGGTTAAAATTTAATCTGGAATAAGCTTGAAGGCACCTTATGTGTGTCGTGAGCACCACACCATCCAGTCCTGTATGACACCAAGGCAACCAAAACAGCCTATAGTCTCCGAGCCTGTCCTGGGCACAGAAATGGCCTTAGTCTCGCGTCTTCGCGTGGCCTGAACAAACAAACAGCCTAGTCTGGCTTCTCCAAGTCTGTCTTGGGCACAAAAGCAGTCAATTGAGTCACCGAATCTGACCTGAGCACACAAACGGCCTATATAGTCTCGCGTCTTCGCGTGTGTCCTTTGTCAATCAGGCGTCTGGAGAAACAAACAACCTGTGTCTCACCTCTTCGAGTCTGCCCTGAACACAAAAACAGCCTAATCTGCCTTCTCGAAGTTTGTCCTACGCACAAAAAGAGCCAGGTATTGCATCTCCGAGTGTCCTGAACAAACAAATAACCAAGTCTCGCGTCTCCGAGTCCCTGGGCACACAAACAGCCTAGTCTGGCGTGTCCGAGAGCATGGGGCGCAGATAACGCCAAGTCATTAATCGCAACACATCCCTGACAGCTAACAGGTTTTTGACGTGGAAGGTTGGTGCGAACGGGAAACCGGACACATAACGTCAGATAGAGCGCGATATTCCTGGAATATCATTAAAACAAAGTGTTATTTTAGAATGGTCGAACGGCTTTTGGTCCGTAGCAAGATCGGTTCAGTGATGAAGTTCTTATAGCAAGGCTAATGGAAGAGTCGTGTCGTTATTATCTAGGACAGAAGTTCCAGGCGATAACGTGGTATTGGTCGACCAGATTCACGTTAACAAACACGACGCACCAGATCTCCTGCAAACTAGAATGATCTACATAACACTCGTACTTAATCCCTTCTTATCAGCACTTAAAACCATACAGCGACATACTTTAATGATGGCAAGAGGATTTGTTTGATGGCTTAAACAGAAATAATTCTGAAGAATTTCAAAGACCATGTATAAGGTATATTAACAAGAAGTAAATTCGCTCACTCGGCAAAATTTTGTGGAAAACAAATTTGATATCGACTATCCATGGGAACTCCGCAGGATTTCTTCGAATCTGCGAGAAGCGGGAAATTTCTATTTATAGGAGCTTGCAAGATTTCTGCCGATAGTAAAAAAAGTGGATGATTTGCATGGCAAAATTTTTTTCAAGAGTAATGTTCCAAAAAGCATCTTATTCATCTGTAGTGCGGATTCAGAATCCTGCTCGCTTATAAGTAATTGAGTGCAAAAATTCAAGAATACATCCCGAATACAAATAAATGTGACTAACAATTAAATGAACGTATTTCGCTGCCACCATCGTCAAAACCACAACACAAAATGAATGAAAAAAATAAAAGTTAGGTTCCAGAATATCGAGCTATGACAATGAAGTATAATTTGAAATCGACACGACGGCCAGCTAATAAATGCTAATGACTTCAAGCAACGGATTAGCTAGCACACCGCATCGATCTGCTCCGAATCGAAATTTGAAGAATCAGAACGATTTCCATTTTCAAACATCGGCTCTATCGTTACTACATGCTGTAGATACTTACCATCTATAGAACTCCTTTTTAATTTCAATTATTTGATAAAATTGTTCAGTCCACTCTTCATACTCAAATTTATGCATTACAGCTCGATGGGAAACCCTCAAAACAATTAATGAGTTGAATACACTTAAATGTTCCAGGCCTAATTTTGTGCCTACGTATATACACGTACCTATTTTCTGGAGCCACAACCTCAGGTTGGCTACAAAGTGCCAAGATCCAAGAACTTTTCTGTCTTGATTGGCCAGAAAATAAAACAAGACCGACCAAGCCGTACACGAACCAACATCTTTAAAGAGCAAAAGCGACGCCCTTTGATTGCGTCCGCAAAAAGTAAACCGCGGAAGCTGCTCATCGGCGACGCAATTCACGCGTCCACTGCAAGAAGAAACCGTGAAGTATTTTGTGGCAAAAGAAAAAGCTCACGTTGCTGCACCTAAGAAGAAATATTTTTAAGCTGCAACGCAAGACATTGGGAGCCGACGTCCTGAAAATTAACTTAAATTGTATTTTCTATGATAAATCGTCTGAAATTAATACAGAATGGTGTAAAGTTCAATAAATAATGGGAACAAAGCGTAGCTCGACATGGGTCACCAGAATCATCCGTTGGTAGCATGCACAATCTGATTCTCAAGAAAGTGTCATGTTTTGCACAACTACACAGAGACAAACTCACGTCGTATCACAAAACACAGTAATCAACATAACATGCAATCACTCCCAACAGCAATCACTCACCTCCTATAACACCACATATAAAAATATCTCTCTACACATACCGCAGCAATCACTCAGCTCTTGTAACACATCAGTAACGTGTAAATCTTTTTAATAACTGAGGAATTAACTGAATAAACAGCAACACACTCACCTCTGATGGCGGTAGCAGCAGCAATGCAGGGGAACAGCAGCATCATGATGATGACCATCCAGTGGTGGACCAAAGACTGCATTTTACTGCCCAGGATATTTTGTCGTATTCGAGATACTAGAAGTGGGCTTAATTGCCGACCAGGTCGCAACCCGCGAGAAGATCGTTGTCTGGGAACCGTCGAGCGGCGGTTGAGAACCGTCAACTGGCAGCAGGGGGTGTCGAGATCGGAAAAAGAAGCGTCGCTGGGAGCGACGGGGACGGACAAGTTACCTGATAAGCGTTTCCAGGCTGGCTGCGCAGGTAACTTTATTAGTGGGTGACATTCAGGCATGCCTGCTGGTGACTTCATCAGTGGCTGACATGTGGGCATGTTCGCTAATCTTTTAGAAACCGACGTGTCCGGAAGAGACTGGTCGGGTTCGTGGTCCATTTGGTTACTGGTATTGTGGAGTGTATAACAGGCGACTTTATCATGCGATACGGCAGTCGTTGACTGTTTGTTAGATGCGGTCACTCTTACTGGTGAAGTTACAGGTTCTGTGACATTGGATGTAGTGAGAGAATATAGGAATGAGCTTTGGGGATCACGCGACACAAATTTTATAAATCGGCGTTCCATTCCCATGTTTAATTTCAAGTGTGACTGAGACTCAAGATATGATAAAAAGACAGATTTATTCATAATATTATAAACGCAGCCGTGAACAGAAGCACTGGAGAGGCAGGAAAGTGTCCGATCAACGGAGGGGAGGTGCTCGTGAACATTAGGTGCTTGCTTCGAATTTTCTTGAAGTCGATCGACCTCACATAGAGATTTGAGCACAGAAACATCTTGCTTAATGCTCAATTTGTCGAATATCGTTTCGTCTTTGCACGAAATGGAGTTATTTATAATGGCTAAGTGGCGTGCAACGGAAGCTCTACGGCATCGTCGACGACGACGAGATCTTTCAGTTGGATTACGACGAGTGTGGCGACATTGCGAGTTCCCAGGTAAAGGCCCCAGAACAGAGGACGTACCACAATAACGGTGACAAATGGCAGGAACCTTACTTCTCTCCAAACATTTTGAATCAACATCAATCATTTGCCATAGAGCGAGAAAATTATCTCTCTGATAAACTGGTGATTTTTTGGAAATGATTAAAATTATCATGTGAATACTTTTCTTGTTTGCTGACTTAAATAAGTGTTTAACCACAAGCAATCCACAGTTAACTTCACTTTCAACATCAATTTTGTCGGTCAAAACTTCACTTCCAACATCAATTTTGTCGGTCAAACTGTAGTCAGCTACGTCACACAAGTATCCAACATCACACAGGTATCCAGGATAGCCTGGCTCTCCACTCGTATCTTGCCAAGAGCCATGACTCGCCACAGAATATCTCGCCTCCCTCAAGAATCGCTCGTGAAAAGCTGTATAGAGTACGCGAGCAAAGTTCTGAGAGCTGCCCCGACACCTGTTGTTGGGGAATGGCTCCCCTGGGGAGCAAGCAGCCCCAGGTGACTCTTCCGAATAGGGGTAAAACAGCCCCATCACATCCCGAGAACTGCGCTCTTCTTTGTTGTTGCTAGTAAATGCAGGACGTTCTTACTTCAAGATTTTACAAACGACCATTGCAAATAATAAAATGGTGATAATAACAACGGCAAATACGACACGATTATGCTCACCAGCCTACAGTAAAGATTTACCGCACTGAGATAATAGAATAAAGATTACACACCAGATTCGAAACAATTAACGCGTTAAAAATAATTTTCTGCGATGGCGATTAGTGGTGATTTTGCAATATTTTGTATCAGTTTATCTTGACGTTTGGGTTAAAAGATTGTATTTTGTACATAATAGTTCCTGCTATGTTGACTTTCTTAATATCATTGCATTGTAGATCACTTTTCATAACTACCTAACGATTCAGTATCCATATCACATCAACTTTTGAGACCTAGCCACTGAGTCAAACTTTACCTGAAAACAAAAAAAAAAACAGTGAAATTAGATAATCGAAATTCGAATGTCAATCAAGAAACCAAGAAATAATTTAACCGCTTCAGTCATTTAACCCGACAATCATCTGATTAAATGGATAAACTAGTCGTCATAATATAAATATAAGTCCTCTGAAATATACTTGTAGATTCGATTGATTATTAGAGGCATGCGCGACGCACAGCCATCGAGGGGAAGAAACTTTTAAAATGTTTTGAAATATTCCTGGACATTGTCGATATTTTCTTGTACATTGAAAGTAACTTCATTATATTAGTAGGAAACTTTAACTTACTTATAGTCAGAGTCAGACACCATTAACTCAAATTATTACGAGTTCTAATCTCATACAAAATTCAAAGTTTTCATCGACCCCGGCATGCAGGATTTCGAGAATCTTCACAACGAATAACTTTCTTCAATTTAGGTCTTCGTCTGAGGATATTTTAATTACAATATCAAGTCTCGTTTGACGTTTCCCAAGCCTTTAAACAATCAAAGGAATTTCGCTCATGTCGCCCTTACATAATCTATAACGCAGACCTGACTACAGCAGTCGGCGAGATGAGAAATCCCGGACAATGCCGGAGTTAGATAATTGCGTTGGCACTGGAGCGCGAGCGCTGGTTTAGTGGTAACAGTAAGGTTCAGGGTAACTCATCAAGATGAAACCAAACACTCGTGTATTGCAGCACTCGACTATATTGACTTCTACAGAATACGGCGACTGAAGTGCAAATGGATGTAGCCAGTAATTATAACCGGGAGATGAAACGTTGGCTGCACCGACGAATTAAATACGAACTTCACTTGAACTGATGTTAGGGAATAGCATCAACTTAAACATATCAATAATTATAATTTTTGTGGTAATAATCATTCCATTTTGATTAAGAGCTTTCCGCATTGCCGGTTTTGCACACATCCGGGATTTATTCATCCATGTTTTAGATTCTAAAGAGAGGACAACACGGCACAATTAACGCATTGTACATATACCCGTTCTAGAAATATATGAGTGAAAACTCGGTGTTTTATATAAACTGAACCTCATGCATGAGTAATTTAGTGAGCTATAGAGTCACTGAGAGACGGAGTCGCCAAGCACTGACAATGAACTAGAATTTAAATGAATAAAAAATTAATAATTTCGATCATTTTGTGATAGGGTGATTCAATAGACAAATTTAAGGGTTAATAAATTACTGAGCCCGTAACAAAATAATTATGAACGATTCGTTCTGCAAATTTCCCAACGTAGGAAAGCAATTTTCGTCAATTACATCACGAAATTAGCTTTGTTTGCATTAAACTTCCAATAATTTAAAATATTTCATGAACTTAACTATTTCTATTTCTTATTTTTTGGCAGAATGCAAAGAAGCGGCATTGCTCTTTTGCGTTGATGTGTTCGGTATATCATTTAATCATAAGAATAATGTTTGCCATCTATAGAGGATGTGCTTAGCATTAACACATCTAATCATATCAGCACTGCATGCCATCTATGAAATGAAATTTGAATAAAACTTGCGGCATCATCCATGTTTTGATTATCATGTAAATAAATTCTTCCGGTCTAAGTAAATGATTCTTGTTCTTCATAATTAAGTCTCAAAAATAATAGTGTCGTCGAGGTACCGATGTTGAACAACCGTTTAATACGTCCATTTCAAAGATCATTCAACGCGCCTTGATCGATCAGCCGACGAACGGAACGGTTAGATCATTCAACGCGCCTTGATCGATCAGCCGACGAGCGAACGTTGCGATCATTCAACACGCATTGATAGATCTCCGATCATGCAGCTGAACGCGTCGTGTCAATAGCACGAGGAATTTGTCATGAATGAGAGCGAAGTATTTCAATAGCAGTTGTGCGTAACAAAGCAAAAAGAAGATGAAAATTTTCTCCCATCATGAATAGAACAGATCAACATATTGTAAATGCTATACCTATATGTAAACGCACAATTTTTAAAGAATCAAACTTCCCTTTTCTCGCCATTACACGAAATATAGGATATGACAAATAAGCGTGAGAGCAGGTAGCTTCATGATTTTAACATTGAGTTCCATAACGATAAAACCGTTATATAAAAGAACGATATACCGCATCTTATCACCGGCAGCAGCTGCTGAGGAACAGTACCTCAGCAGCTGCTGAGGAACAGCACCTCAGCACCTCGGTATCAGGAGCAGAGGAGAGATTGCACGCAGCAGCTGCAGCGCCTTTATCTCGCTATATCAAACAGCCAATAATTAGACCGCATTATGCAGATCATCAAATTACCACAAACACCCTCACAGTTAAATTAAAACAACCATGTAAGAGAGTCTGAAGTTTCGAATTGCGAAATTAAATTATAACAACTGTATTGCTGCTAACGAATGAGAAAAAATAATGTCGGTAATATTTTAAGAACCAGTAGAACGCGTCCATCGAAGAAAGTGCCGTTCGATATATTCAGTCTTAATATCTCGAAAAACTTCTCAATACGCAATTCAGAAACCTCTAAATTCTAAGCAAGTCGCAGCTAGGCTGGCAAAGAGAAATTACAATTGTCAAAATATACCAAGTAAAAGGGATAAAAAACTAGCAAACTGGCAATGAATTTTTTTAACCAGAGAAAAAACACTACGCAAATGTTGTATGCAAATTTAACATAAAATCTTTACATGTGCTAAGAAGGATCAAGTTTGCTAATGAGTTAAAATATTTATTAAATTCAAAAAGAAAATAAGCGGATGTCAGAGGCATAAAATATGCAAAGTACGACGTACCTCCTGCAAGAGGAACGGAGTGTGGAGATCTCGTGATAAGAACTGACGTGTTGCTGTCGGGGGGCATGACGATCAAGTATTCTATATCATGCGTGCATAATGACTTGCGCATGATGCCGGCTTATGCGTGATGTTGACTGATGCATGATGATACCAAACGCAAGATAATCATTTGTCAAGATGACACATGATGATACTAAACGCAATATATAACACAAGATATTTCATATCAATTGTACCTTATACAAGTGAACTATTCGAATTATGTTTTACTCGTACGGTTCGCACGAATGTGTCGCACTCAAATGCATGAATCTTTCGAATGGTTGTACTAAAATCATTCATACTAATGAATTTGCACTAAAATGAACCACTCGAATTATATTGTACTCAACGAATGATGCTTCGTCCAAATGAATCAATATAGTTATACATCTTAAAAAGAACAACGTGAGTAAACATCAAACAATTTGCGTAAACATCAAACAAAAGCAGTTTTTGTAGATAAATAAATTCAGCCTTACGTATACATCGAACTGTTGGTCATGAGAGACAGCCACAAACACTGGCGTTAATATCTGTCCTGTTAGCGTTTTAATAATACATCGTTGCAACGCAAAACATTATCTACCAATCGCATTTATTACTCTAATCTGGGAGGAAGAGATTCGAATGCAAAAGACAGCAAATTTTTTTGTCAACCTTGTGTGTAATTTTGCGCCATAGAACGGGACGCCCCAGTCCCGTTCTATGGGACATTTCCTCAGGGAAATGTCGACGGACGTTTTAAAACATTTCGCAAACCCGTTGATTTAATTAGTGGAATATTATAATTTAAGGACCAAACTGGCGTATCGACCAATCTAAAGCAAAATGGTCATGGAATGTCTTTTTAGTCATGCCGTTGTTGTGCATTACTCTTCCATATAGCAAAGCACAAATCTGCCACAGCAGAGCATCACTCTGCTACAGTTCAAGCAGCAGCACGGTAGAGCAGCAGCACGGCAGAGCAGCAGCACGGCAGAGCAGCAGCACAGCAGAGCAGCAGCACGGCAGAGCAGCAGCACAGCAGAGCAGCAGCACAATGAGCGATGTCTCTAATTAACGAACTCGAGACCAATCAACATCAGAGATGATCGCGGCTGAGAGGTCGATAACATGGCACTGTATGGCAGTTTAGTAACTCACAGTCATTTGTCTTGTTGTGAAGAGTGATAATAAATACAGTAAAAGTTTAATCATTTTTCAATGCAGGTATGGCTTGACACTATTTCATATTAAGTACAACTGAGGCCATTTCAGTTATAACCAGAACAAAGTCTCTCCATCTTCAAGCATTGGTGGTTCAGTGGTAGAATTCTCGCCTGCCACGCGGGAGGCCCGGGTTCAATTCCCGGCCAATGCAACCTTTTTAATCAACCTATATTCTTCCTCTCAAATACGTCAAATCCGGTTGTAATCCATTCAAATCAAATGCCTTGTTGATAAAATTTTGTTTTATAATAAATATGTATAATAGTCATTAGAGTTGTTATTTTTGTTTTCTTCCATCTCCCAGCGCTTGATAAAAATCTCTATTGGACGGGCCATGCACTCGTGCGTGCTGTTTTGTTTGAAGGTTTGTCGGTTCCAAGTCACCTTCTACGTTCACGGACGTGGGAGTTGCACTTGAAGATTCCGGCAGCGTTTGCCATTTGGAGCGGCGTCGACAGTGAGCCAATAGCCGCGCGCTGCTGTATTTGCCTCGCCAACATCGAATATCTGAACTTGTAACATCAGGATATAAATGCTACGTGCGATCAAACGCCGCACTCAATACAGCTTTAGCTCATGCTGCGTAATAACATAAAGCTTGCGTCAAAATTATGAACAAAAGAAGCCTGTCTCTGTATTGCCAAACAATTTGCTTTGCAAAGCTATGTTATTCTTGCAGATCATCGAGAAGTGCTGAGTAATTTATTTGCTCAAATATTAATTATATAAGTGCTGCGATAAACTATAGCAACGCTGATATTTCAAATAATAAGTTGTAATTGTTTCATTTCCTGCATACTGTTTCACTCGAGGAATTGATGCCTTGTTCACAAGAGTTCAACTTTCCAGCTACTAAGGTCAGGATTTGTGAAGTCGACGAATGTTGGCTAAAACTGTTTTTTTTTTTTTAATTCTCGCTCAAGCAGAATATACGTATTCTGGACATCTTGTTATGTTAGTAACATTCTTTCACTAAATGGTGCAAGGTTCAACAAACTCTGAAACAACTAACTTCCAATATCATTAACTGTTTATCTTCATGTACGTAGGATAGCGAATTAAAAAAAATTTTTTTGGTTTCACCCGACTGCGCAACCGACACGAACCGTGACGGTATCTATCAAATCGTTCTATAAATCTTGGTCAAATTTTAAACGCATCAACAATTGATTTCTCACATATGTGATGCAAGATAGTTACCAGCCAAAGAGGCAATAATACAAACGCCGTTAACTTTTTGTGCCTCTATATCTTTAGAACACGCAAGCTATTATCAAGTTTTATAACCCATTGACACGCATCACAAAGCTACCATAAAGTCTTCTCAAATCCGCTCAATGAAATATATAAACGCTAATCAGGTTTGATTCCCATTGACACGGCATAACGACCATTATAAGACACTTATGTTTAAATATTGCAATAATATTCATTTAACTTTACCCAATACGCAGATTTTGGGGAAATAATTCATCACAAGGCCAGCAAAATCGTGGTCCCAATAGCGATTAACTAAGCATTAAAATCTAAGAGCTTTCGATCGGAACAATTCGTGCTATCCGATATTGCCATCATAATAATATGTAAATCCCTAGTATTGACTAAATTTAACACACAATTAAAATATTTTGCATCAAATCAAATTTCATGTAACAATCTCCAATTAGATAAAATAGTCGACTATCAAAATTTATATTCATCACAATAATCCATAAAGTTAAATAGAATATATTACAAAAGCTTCCACATTAGCAGTCGCTCTAGAAGCAAGCTGGCTTTCGGCGATTGTCATGGAACATCGATCGGCCGTCAGAACGCGGGCATCGATATGGACGAGCCCAAAGCTGGAGATTCGAAGCGATAAGCTCATTACAGAAACAGGATCGAGATGCCAAATAAAGCTGGCACCGCCCTGCACAGACCCACTCTAAACTGCTGAACGATAAACATGAAGTATATAATCCACTTGATTAAATTGAGCAGCCAAGCAGCGCGTCACATTTGTTCAGAGCCAGCTATAGGGTTCAAACATTTGACTAAATTGATGAAGTAGCAATTCCTGCAATGTCAGTCTTGATGAATATTCATGTGGACCGAGTGGTTCAACTTACCCAGTCGTGAAAAACATTCATTTCCCCCGATAAAAATTCATACCATAAACTGAACTGAATTCAAACAAAAGACCAAAAACAAAGACTAAGAAAAATATTTTTGACAGAATTATACTGCATTGATTCAGAGTTGAAATGTCCGAGTCCGAGTTGAAATGAACAACAGTCCAAATTGACATAAAATGAAAAGTTACTCCAGTTTATCAAACTATGAAACCGCTATGAATCCGCTGGTCAAATTTATTTCCAAAGGTTGAAGAAAATTAATATAAGGAAGAATTCCACAGAAAAAAAATCCTTATGTTATTTATCTGATAAATAATGGTAATAGAAAAAATTAAACGCTGTCCTGCAGTATATCCCTCGGTTTATTTTTGTCCACTGCTACCCTGATGAACAAAGCGCGGCTCTCAGCCAACAAATTGGTCGGATTTTGTCGCGAGATCCGCGGACAAAATAAAGACGAGGAAATTTCCGCGCCTTCATACGCTGGGCTTCGAGGCGAGAAAGTCGCACTCCGCTAACGCCGTGGCCTCATCAGCAGATGGCACCTGCACACTAAGCTCGATATGGCACCTCCAATGAAGATTTTAAAGGATTACGAAAATGAACTTCAGAAAAAGTGTCAATCAAATCCAATGCATTATTATTCGGTAAAAAATAATTGGATGATGACCGTGGGTAATTTGGTCGCCATTGATTTTCCCTCAAAATTTTCGGCACGACGCACTAACCAATTAGTCGAACGAACAAAGAAACTAAAAAGATCTCACACTATATGCTTAGACATCGAGACACAAGCGCAAATAATTAAATACCTAAACAGATACGCTCATTAAACAAACGTACGGCCATTCATACATAACACTATTCATAATTAAGAACAACACGCGAGGGAACGCAATTAGAGCGTCGAGTGCTGAGCAGCGTCGCGCTAGTGCTACTTCAATTAACCGGATAGAAAAAATGTCAACCTCAGCATTGGTATAAAGAACTAGCAAAGCAAGGGCGCAGAATTTCTCATTCAAATATGAAGTGTTAAGAGTTGATACGCATGAAAACCGTCAACAGTTTCCGAGGTGTAAGCATTGTGAAGCACTGCCCCTCAAAGGCAACAATGTAAGCGTACAACGTCACAAATAACGAGCCACAATGCGCCACGGTATTGTGCCGCGATATCTCTGGAACACGCAAGCTATTATCAAATTTTATAACCCATTGACACGCAGCACAAGCAAAGCCACCACAAACTCTTCTCAAATCCGCTCAGTGAAGTAAACGCTAATCAGGTTTGATTTCCACTGACACGGCACAACGACCATTAAGACACTTATGTTTGAATATTGCAGTAATATTCATATCGCTTTAACAAATAGGCAGATTTTGGGGAAAATAATACTTCACGGGGTCAGCAAATCGCGGTCCCAATAGCGATTAACTTAAGCATTATATGAAGTGTTAAGAGTTGTTACGCATGAAAACAGTCAGCAGTTGCCGAGGTGTAAGCATTGTGAAGCACGGCCCCTCAAAGGCAACAATGTAAGCGTACAACGTCACAAATAACGAGCCACAATGCGCCTCGGTTGCGCCGAAGGACCAGTAAAAATTGAGCTGCAAAATATGTGCGCACACGAACTGAGGACAAATTACCACCATGGAACACAGTAAAGTCCTCCTAAGGAAGTAAAAAATTTCAATGTAAATTTACTAAATACCAGAATTTGTACTGGTATAAATTCGTTTTTTTACATCACGATCTTGCAACGGTCAATACAAACATCAATCACAAGCATTCGTGCTACCAAGAACTATCGAATCTATCTAGGCATTGAACGTGAAATATTTGCCACGAACTATACAACTTTCAAATGTATCAACTATAAGTGATACATTAAGCATCTTACAACCATACGATACGAACCATATTCTTCCAAATATATCAAGAACGTGATACATTTAAATCATCTATATTTCTGCATTGATCATNATTCAAGATTAACTATATGATATGAGCTACCTAACTTAAAAAAAATGAGCGCAATAATTATGCAACTATAGCAAGGTACTCCAACATTTCTCTTATTATTATCGCTATAGGACATTGGAACTAAATTAAAAACAAAAATGCTCGCTTCCATTTTCCACACCACAAAATTGAGAACACCGCAAACAGAAAAAGGATGAGGATACGAGGGAAACAGCGTAATACATCCTGCTCGGGCGTTCTGTTATTTTGATCCCGTCACAAATACCAGGATAATTGCTTCAAATCCCGGCCACGGGAAATCGAAGGATGCGCTTAATCTGCCACATTTTATTCCAGGCACAACCGACCGCTAAATTTGGAGCTTAAATAAACCTGGCATCGATCACGGATCAGACAGTGGCAGATGAAAGACATATTTTCATTTCATACTATAAAAATTTTAAAACCACAATTTCTATTTTTAGTTTATGGGCAACTGAAGAATTGTCCTTAAACTTAATTCTAAGTAGCACGAGCATTAAAAACATTAGTGTGTAGTGGTGATTAGGTAACGAAGAAAGACAGCAAGTTCGAAATTTCCAGCTGTGTAAACTGAAGATGGGAACATTGCAGGCGGAAGCTCCGGCCGCAGCGGCGGTATACAATGAATTTCAGAAGAGCCTCCATTTAAATGGAAATGCGGGCCACCAGGCGTGATTTGCACTTGAACGCTTGGCAACCTAAGGCAAACTGTGCTCAACATTTGCTGCCAAACATAAGGCCAAGTAAAAATTTTTGTAATAATTCGTACTTATGTTTTATTATTGTTTGCATAGTTCAAGGCAAGTCGTCTGGGCAAAAGTTGCACTCTAAGTTTTTTTTTGCACCGTAAAAAATTTTTGCGTAATAACTGAGAAAATTTTTCAAATATACATCCACTCAATGGGGCCATATGCTCAAATAATTACTTAATCGCATACAAACCAGTCAATTACCATTCAATTATTCATATATACCAAGTTCTAAACTGCGATTAACGATAGTGATTTCAAACAATTTATCTACTGACCGGTGAAGCAGTCCCAAATGAAGAAGATATTGGCAGTTGCGTCACTGAACTTCACAAAACCGCAAAGAAAACTCTCTTGAACAACACCGTCGGTATATCGGTGGCCAACTAAAGACCCATCGTGCACTATAGACAACGAAAGAATTTTTTCTGAGCATCATCGTCGGTTTATCGGTGGCCAACTAAAGGCCCATCATGAACTGGACAACGAAAGAATCTTTTCTGAGCATCACCGTCGGTTTATCGGTGGCCATCTAAGGGCCCATCGTGCACTAGACAACGATAGAATCTTTTCTGAGCATCACCGTCGGTTTATCGGTGGCCAACTAAAGGCCCATCATGAACTGGACAACGAAAGAATCTTTTCTGAGCATCACCGTCGGTTTATCGGTGGCCATCTAAAGACCCATCGTGCACTAGACAACGAAAGAATCTTTTCTGAACATCACCGTCGGTTTATCGTTGCCAGTATAAGTCCGACCATGCACTCGACCACAGAAGGAACGGACGTCCGGTCATTGCTACCTATGCTGCGCGCGAGCTGCCAGTCATCACAGCCGCCGGATAATGACTGGCCAAGTCACCTCGTCAGGAGCTACACCAGAACCACCCTCCACAGGATAAGGATCACAGAACGTAAAAATATTTACAGTTGAGTGTAAAACCGCACAAAATAATTACACCAGACGTAAATCAGAAAGTGACATGAAAGCGTCACAAGATATCACACACTGGAATAGCGTTTTAATAAAGCACCACTTGATTTCGCTCCGATCGGACGATAAATACCACGAATTCGAACCCAGAATGCATCAGAATTTATAACTTTCTATATTTATCAAGAATTTCTTAGTGTTTTTCCTTGAATTCAATTGAACAATGATAAAAACCCACCCGTTTCGACGTCAATAAAACAACTCTCATTAAGATGTGTTCTATATGTGTAGAAGTTTGCAACTTAACTCAGCACTACGCTGTGCAAACGTGCTCACTACTATTTAGTAAGTTATTGAGCTAATATTGAGTTATAGAGTAGGTTATTGCTATGAAATCGTGACTGCTGTAACGGTTATTCTAGTGTTCATTTTAGGCAATCAAACGGTCATTTGATTGCCAAAATAAAGCTTTTGCAGCTCAAAGTATTGCTAAAATGCACAACTACTTTAAAATTAAGCAAAAGTCTCAACTAAAATACAAGAGTAAAAAAAAGTCGAAAAAGCACGCAGCCTAAGTATATGCGAAATAAGGCAACGGAGCCAGTACATTAGCATGAAAACAACATTAAAGTAATAAGTGGATGGAAAAAGTCAGACAGGATGCGGGAAACGATGCTAGAGTATAAAGCGATGTTGGCAGAGATAAATTATTCTCACAATAGCGCTTGATTTGCGCTCTGTAACTGCCGGACCAGCTGAGCTCTGCGACACGGAGCACAATATCGACGGCGTGCAGACGAGATCTTGCCTGAGATACGTCACTCCATCACGTGGTCGTAAACGTGAGAACTGCGAGAAAATTTGCGTGCGTGCCAAAAATGCATCAATTGTGAGAATGAATTACAATTATTATTCTTAAATTATGGTGAACTGGATCATCACCATATAGGAACTGTAAATGGGATTGGGTAGTGATGTATGTGGGCACACATGAAGATTTTCATTGAAGGAGGGATATCGATAGTTGAAAGTTCAACCAATTTAAATAATCAACTAATATCAATAATATATCATTAATTACGTTGATGGTTCCGAATTTACATTGAAAACTCTTGTGATTACAAAGTGTGGTAGATACAAAACGCCAGTCCAGTGATACGAACACTTAAAAAACTCAAAACACTTAATCGGGCACACTTTGACTACGGCGAGTGAATAATTCACACGTAAAAACGTTGACGTGTGTTATAAAATATAGAAAGAATGAAAGATAACATGGTCATGAATGATTATGAAAGTAATTAAACCATATTTTTCATTCCTGGAAGCCTCGTTAACACCAGCACTAATCTTTGTAGTTCATAAAACTGTAATCACGAGCACCAAAATGAAAGCAGAGAAAACGCGCGTTCACTGGAACATTTGGGCAGCCATCGATGTGCATGTATACCTAGCGTAGTAAATGTTCAACACAAACGCTCATAAAAAGAAGCTTTCACGCAAATGAGTGCGTGTAACGATTACCAGCGTTAGGCCTTTGATAACGACGTCTATAGGAGCTACAGCCCCTGCATGAGCAGGCTTGAGAGCAGCCGCGCAGCGCCCCAAAGATTGTGCCTTCACAGCCGTCAGAGTCGCGGCTGTGAAGGCGAGGCTTCAAAAGCTGCACCACTTTGATAATCTGCCATGTCCAATCATTTCAAGTAAATGTGAAACGTTTAAACCTATAATAATATCGATGACATGAAAAGTAATAGACATCACTGTAATAGACATCAATTCACAAAATGCAGGGTTTAATTTATTATACAACGGCAAAAGACAGATTAAAATTTCTATGGCTACAGCGGAAATTTTAAAATTTTTTAATTCAGGGAAGCCAGCCTCATCAAACTATATAGAGGAACGTTTATTAGACACTGTTTAAAAAATCATCAACAATTTCTGAGAACATTTCATCGATCAGAATCTGCGACCATGGAACTTTTTAAAGCGATCGGTTTATAAATGCGCAAGACAAGCTACGGAAGCGCTCAAGAAGCTACACAGAATTCCGCTTTTGAGTTACAGTCACCTTAACTGCTCGGGGTTTCAGCTTATAATTGGCAATATCGCGTAGGGAGGTTGCAGTCAGGGCGGGGAAATTTGAACGGAGCGGGAATCGCATTTCCCCACGCAGAGCCTCACGTAACAACGAAGGGATAAGATCTTCCCCTCTGAATCGATCCCCAAGGATGGATGAGGGAAAAAGAGCGAGAGGGAAAAAGAGGGAGTCGGAAAGTGCGATAGCACGGATACGCAGGTATCTAGGATACCGCGGCTCAAGCAATGATCATAAAAGGGGAAGCCTGAAACGAAGCGCGTTGTTCCGCAGCTCATAGAAGGAGGAGAAGGAATACTTGGCCGGTCGTAAAGGAAGGAAAGTTGAGAGGCGCAGTCACGAGTTCGGAGGTGTCGAGTGCAAATTACGTAGACGGAAAGCAGCTCGTATGACGTTGAACTCTCTTTAATATTGTGTTATCAGTCATAAAATGCACGAAGTTGCAACCAGCTAGTGTACTGTATAAAGTTAGACGCTGCCTGCTCTGCGCGTTATAATTGGCCTTCAGAGCCATCACTACATATAACGTCAATTTAAGCAAAGATAGAAGAGCATGCAAGACGACGCATAAGATAAAATAGTACTAATTAAAAACTATTCCCACTTCAATATTTTTGAAGAATCCGAAATTGATACCAAATTTAATATTAGAGGGAAATAGCGATATTCCGGCGGCCTAATTTCGTGGTGCCTATATACCGCTTTCATGTCGCTGCGGGCCACATACCCTCGGTACATCACCGTCTCAAATCTCGGCAGGACAGACCTGGGCAATACGAAGCCTGAGCTGCAGGAATCTGTTGAAGACGGAATAGGAGCGAGCATGACGGGTCTCCCCAGGGCCTGGGTCTCGCATGTCCAGTTATTGAGTGGGAGCGTAGCCAATATACAGCATAATGGCGCCTACATCTCGCCAGCTGTGCACGGGTCTTCAATAGGGGGATGCACACATTCGCAAACACACCACCGCAGTCATGACATCCCACGCTACTACTATATTTCATCTTCATAAGGTAAATATAGCAGAAATTATACACGCCGAAAGTGAGAATAATTCAATTGATAAAAGTATTTCAGAATAGTTCGCAAATAATTATTTAAGCAAGGAAATTACGTATTATTGAGCGACATCTACATCCTGCGATATAAAAGTTCGAATTGTGATGCAAAGGTCTCCAAAAGCAGGCAAAAACCTTTACAGGATGGACGAAGCCTTCATCGCAAGACCAAATCCCCCATCGTATGGCCAAAACCTCAATCACGAGGCCAAATGTTTCAATACGATAATAAGCAATCAACATGAGCCTAACTCATCATTCGCATAACAAGGGCTAGAAATGAAGTGAGACGAGACAGGATCAAGGGACCAGAAGGCTGACTCACACACGAGGCCAATTGATGGGAAAGACCCCGGCAATTCATCCTGCAGCGGACCGCCCCCCACAAAGCAGGGCTGCTCCATCTGTCAGGAGCTCTCACAGCCGCACCCATAACGACACCCTCACACGCTAGGCCCTCACCCACACACGCCCGACCTGCGCAGGCGCTGGTGGCCATTATGCTGCTTTCAACATAAATTATACATAAATTATGAAAAGTTTACGTATATGAAAGCGGGCCTTGATACTAGCCAATCGTGATCGTCGTCGTGTGCTCGGTGTCATTTCGGAATTATTGATTGATTGGATAATTAATGCTACGGTGTTCGGAAAGTCTCATACAATTTTAGGATTACCAAACCAGGTAGTATGTAAATTGCTGGATTACAGACAACGAATTCATTTCGACGACTTTGACATCAATGGTCAAAATTGCTGGATCCAGTGTGCCCCGCACAATAGACGTGGTCACCTATTCGAACAACGCAAAATTATCCTTTTTAAGAAATAACTCGTCCAATAGAAGCAGGGTCATGACGGTAAGCAGATCTGCCGTCTATAATAGAGCAACATCTTCGGTCAGTGCAAGATTAACTTCCTATCGTTTTTAGAACAGACGACTAGGGTAAAATGCACCAAGTTAAGCACCATATGAAACCGAGTCACTTTCAATTTTATTATTGAAAAGAAAATCGCGCAGGTCAAAGTAGGATTATAGGAGAAGTAAAGTTAAGAAAATATCCGAGAGTGTTACAAGTTCGTTAAGCATAAAAAATTACGCAAAAAAACTCTAAGCCAATCAAATAGAAACGTTAAGCAATCAGTTACTTTAATCGAATTTCTGCGGGGATATTGAGAGTCAGAATGAACATTAATAACAGCCTAGCAAACTCATATCAACAATTAATCACTAACTCGTATATTTAACACGAAAGTTCCATAGTTTTAACTAAAACTGCAAATCAACAAACCTGAAGATTGCTAAATTTAAATGAACACGAACGATTATTTTATACACATCATATGTAGCGCAGGCTGCTAATAAAATTAATTTTGAAACACGAGGAGCTCGATGACCCACTTTTCTGCCGGTCTCGACTGATAAATCCTGCAAATCCATTAACTAATTCGGCCGAGTTGAGGCCAATTCCCAATAAAATGAGAGCTGACGCAGCGAAGTATTTTATGGAAGCGTCGAGGCGAGTCTCAGGGATTTTGGGACGTAATAAGGCACGCAATCTGTCCGCTGATGGGAGAACAATCAGTCGCGTAATGAGCTGATCTTCGTTAATTAGTGTCGTTATATAGCCTCAGCACTAGCATGTATACACAGCGAGGAATAACCACGTTATGTTTTGATAGAATAAGACCATTTAAATCACTAAAAATAAATTTTCAAAAGGTTTTCAAGTTTCCTACAGTACAAAGACGAAGCCGCAGTACAATAACTTTTGAATCTGAAACAATGATTAATGGCACAAATGTCTGTAACTTTTCAAAACAAAACAAAGAGAATGCTCCATAAATTAAAGCACGGAATCTATTCACCAGCCGTATTTCTTGAAGAACGCTAGATAAGGGAGATTTCAAAGAAGATTAGACGACAAAAGCTTGCAAAAAACGTGATGACAATGAATTCATGAAGAGCTCTTGACTTGAGATGAGTATGAGCTCATCAAAACCCCCACCAAAAGAAACAAACTCCAAACACAAGAATGGCGGCAAGACTAAATAAGCGTAAAGAACAGGTGCGGTTAATCAACGGCGTATAGCAGCGTAAAAATGATTCGTAGCGAACATCAAACGCCCGCAAAACTTGTGTCGAGAGCACCTAATTTTGAGGAGCGGAGCGAGACAAAGGCGCTGCTTAATATTCGCTTTGGTCGCACATAAGCCAGGACTTTGATGCGAGACTCGAGGGCTCTTCGGCCTGCAGCGAACCTGGAATACTATCAGCTCATTCTGAAACTGAATAACTGTCGGTTCACTCTGAACCTATAATACTCTCGGCTCGCTCCGGAACTGAAATAACTGTTGGTTCACACAGCTTATGTAAAACTATGGCTACAAATTCCCACGAAATCCTCATATAACTTCCAGTAACAACATTTTTTGTGACCATGTCGACGGTTTGTACGGTGGCTGCATAGCGACGCTCCGCGTCAAGGAGCTTGAGTGGCACTGCAGGCTCGAGCGCCAACATGAGGGAGCCAATGAAAAGTATCAGGGTCGGGGTAATAATGAGCTTCATCTACCCCATGTTACTGTCCACGTACGTCCATCGTACTAATTGTTATCAATGAAAAAAGAACTCGAGGATGCCGTGTTCTTATGTGCTGCGGTATATAGCGTGAAATGTGCGAGACTGTGATTATTTGGTAATAAAACGTGCACCATCGTAGGGAAATTTGACGGCATTACTACAATTTAGACTACGGTGAATTGAAAATCAGTCAAACGAGGCAAATATCTCTCAGTGATAAACAATTTTTTTTAATTGTGCGTTCAGAAAGCTTTCAAGAAGGCATACTACGAATACCTGGTTAAATAAGTCAAACGTTGTAATTAGTATAATTTTTTAGAGAAAAGCTTTATAATATAGATTTATACGGACACAAAATAACTAAGGTATCAGCCAGTTGATTTCATTTTAGCAGGGCTATACATGTAAATTTCCACTGCATGATTATATTATCCGTAGTTTATTTTAACTAGTTTAGGGAAATTCAAACTCATTCCTTGTAATTCTGATTATTCAGGTCATATTATGATACGTGATACGTCAGCTGGATAGTCATAGTAACTGCGTACAGTGCACACATGCCCAGTGTCACATAGCATCATATGTGCCCAGTGTCATATAGCATCATATGTGCACAGTGTCACATAGCATCATATATGCAGTGTCACATAGCATCATATGTGCACAGTATCTCGAGGGACCGACAATCTCGCGGACTACTGAGCAGAAGCAGCAGCGAGCGAATCAAAGGCGCCAAGTAGCTCAACACTAAATTGAGGTAGCGGCATACGCGAGTGTCGGCTTTTGGGCAGCAAGCTTCTGTGGGATGTATTGCACTGCCGTCCATTGGGGCATTGCGAGCCTTCCTCAGACAAGCAACAGTACGGTCGTCCTCTTTAGGCGCCTCTGAAGCAAGAATAGAGACACGCATATACCACATTTGCTGCTAACACTCTTGGCAGACGAAAATAATATCAAACAGAGAAGGGAGTTGGTTACAGACAGGTCGATCGACGATACCGGGTAACTTCTGTAAATGAGCTTCATTTACTCTGAGAAATTGTTTGTTCAAATTTGCAATCAGAAAGAAATTCAAACATAAGAATTTGAAAATTATTGTCAGCGAATTTGGTTCTTCTTGGTCAGAGGGCGTTCAAAGTGGTTAAAATGTTAGTAAAAGATTTCGATTACATATCAACGATTCGTTGGAAGGAATAAATGGTATTCAAAGCAAGGCTGGCCTGTTTTCGATCAAGTGTTCTGCTTCGGGCACGTCACAGCAGCAAACATCAGCAGGACGAAGGTAATGTCTGCACCGGCTTCTGCACGTCACAGCAACAAACATCAGCAGGACGAAGGTAATGTCTGCACCGGCTTCTGCACGTCACAGCAACAAACATCAGCAGGACGAAGGTAATGTCTGCACCGGCCTCTGCACGTCACAGCAACACCGGCCTCTGCACGTCACAGTCACGAACATCAGCAGGACGAAGGTAATGTCTGCACCGGCCTCTGCACGTCACAGTCACGAACATCAGCAGGAAATAGCCGGCGACAGCGTTCAATGACGACGGCTCCGAGGATAAGGTAATCAGACGGTTAAAGTTTTCTAATGCGGGTGGTACTTACCCCAATAATTTGCACGTCCATCACATCACAATGAAAAATTCAGAAAAGTAATCGCCCTATGCATTACGATTATCCGATATTTTCTGGTATCACACACTTATCACTGTAAACTATTAGCATGTCACGAACATCAATACCACGATTCCCTCTCTACGTTTCTCAATAATTCATACGTCAAGTACAAAATAGTTTGCATTAATTCGACACTTCATATAATAAGTCTCGTTACATCAAACGTTTCTTGGACCCTCCATTAAAATAGTTCTAGCGTTTATCGAACCACACTTTTTGACACGTAGCAAGATTAACGTTTCACATGCTCTGATGCTTCGTATGATTATGCACGTATACCCCGATGTTTCGAATGATTATAATACATGTCAATACTTCAACGCTCCATATTTCTCTTTTGTTGGGCGATTACTTAGCGCACTTTGACCGCGCACGGGACTGGCCGCGCACACTTTGTCATTACAAGCCATCAGCCGAGACAGGCCGCTCGTTTCCATGACATCAATGTACTCTTAACGAGGAACTCAACTAAAGAGTTAATTTATTGAAAGCGACGGACAAATAAACTGTTTCCGCTAAAAAACGTGCACTCTGAATGTAAAGAACATCGCGTGTCTGCACAATATCATTACGGGCCCCTAAGTTACGAGCGCAATTAGCGACCTGGACGTGATGGCGGAAATCCTGAGCACGGAGATTTATGATAAACGCTGGACAAGCTGGTAATTAAAGGCTAATATTATGGAGATACAAGCGTACACCTACACAACTTGATAATAATAATAGATAATCGGTACTAAATATATAATAACAGTAAATAGACGTTACTATATATAATAAAAAAAAACTTTACTAAAGTATTATTAATTCAATAAGTATCAATCCAAAATTATCAATTTGTACATAGATCGAGTTTGCAAGCCAGCGAATTTTTTGCAAGCACGTGGCATGCAAAACATTAAAGCGCAACTAGCTAAGTTTTGTAGCTGTAAATTTGACAATGTAAATTTGACGAGTTGAAACACTAAATTGAGCCGAAACTTTTTATATAAAATATGTACAAGGACCACGAAAACAAAATATGCGTGCAATAAAAGAAACCACTCAAGGAGCTTCATAAGTGGATAGGCGACAGAGTAATCCATATGGGGGCTGAAACAATGGGGAAATTCGCATGCATAAACAGTTAATTGGCGTGACAATGGCATTGCTGCAAAGCATGCAGGAAGGGGGCGCTCGCAGTCCCCGAGAAAAATGATAGCCGTTAAAGGATGAAGAGACCACAGAGAGGCAAGAGGCGATCGCATAATGACTGCAATCGAGGGCGCAAGAACAGCAAGAGCGGCAATAAAAGCAGTCAGCGTCGTAATGCCAGCAATGAGGGCAACGGGAACGATGCAGTAACGATAGCGTCACGATCAGTGAACGGTACTTGTGACGACAGCTCTATTCATTACGCGGGGTAACTCAACTACCCACGGTGACGTGATAACCTTCACTAAATGACGCCTAGATGACACCTCGTGAACACAAATGAACGCCTCACGAAACCTTCGGCAAATTGAGAGCAATCACGCAATACCGAAAACCAACGCGTCTCGTTTGGGTCCGTCGTGCACAATAAAGTTCGCTTGGTCTCCAATTTTAACTGAATTACACTTCTTCAAAAATCTTCCGAGGCAAAATTGGGTTTCAAATTATCTCTATGAAACCGTCGATAAATGACATGACTCGTAATTTAAGTGTAAGACCGGAAATTCGCAACGTTCAATGGTTGCGACTAATCTCGCAATGCCTTACACTGCCCCACGAGTACGAATTATTAGTAAAAAGCAGGGCACACACACGATGCATGAGATCGCGACACGTGAAAGCGTTTAGCAATAATAAAACTAAGAACCAAACCGCAGGGAAAAAAGATCCTATGAAACGGCACTGAAGAACGAAATAGGGAACACATAAATCCCGCCGAGACATTGTAAAGACCAAACAGTGAGGCCAGGATCGAGCTACACTTCGCGCTTCGCCATCAACCCTTGCTGAGCCCGGAAATAAAGTAGAGCCAAGGTAATTCGAACGCCGGCAGTCGGCGATGACCGGTGCTTTGTTATGGTGCACGGTGAACAATATCTTCCAGTTTGTGCAGTGTACTGCTGCACTGTACATTACATATATACCACTACATATATACCTGCAGTTACAGCAGTGCACTCGGTACTTCTTATATCCGGTCGTTGCAGTGCACATGCACTGTACTCCGAACCTCCAGTAACAGCGCAGTGCTCTCTGTACTCCATATCTCAGGTCCCTGAAGTGCACACTGCATGTACTCTAAACCTGCAATCACTGCCACGTTACGTAATGATGATTTTCTGACACGTGACTTCGACTAGCAATATTACCAAAAATCCAGATTTTGTATTCTTCAATCGATTGTTTAAAATTCAAGTAGACAACCATTTATAGTCCAGACTATTTAATTTTAGACGACATTTTCACAAGTACATTATACATTACTACACCCTACTTGCAAATGGAGTAAACTTTTATAACGTTAGGCGGTGCTCCAAATACGTAATAACATATCGACTCGTGCAGTTGTTCCGTTCTTTAAAAGCCTTGTAAGATATTGTGCGATATATTTCCTCCATAAAACATCGGGTGATCGATGAAGAAAGTATATTTCTTCAGCCAATATCAAGCTAAAGTTTATTATGGAGACCTACTTTCTCGAGAACAGGGCTGAATTTCTCTAGCTTTACACCCAGTCTCTGATCCCTGAAATATCGCTCTCATTTCTCTTCAGCCAGTCCCTCCCTGAGCTACACTCAAAAGAATTCCTTAGAAAAAAAACAGCAAAGAAGGCGTTTTATACAATTTATACTTTACTTCCATTTAAGCTGCAACCTACTTTAGATTTTACCCATTGAAATATTCAGTTAAATGAAGACTCACCTTTTTGACCGGAAAATAAATAGTTTTAAAACGCTTTTGCGATATTGAATACATAAAAAAACATGAGAAATATTCAACTCTTTTAAGTTTTAATCCAATCCAATCAAAAACCAGAAAGGCTTACAATTTGAAGGCTGGTCAGCAGCAGACCCGAAAAGAAAACCGAGTTAAGGAAGGTTACCAGCAAGCGCTCCGGGGCCGGCGCCCCCAAACGTTTTGGTCTTCATTGTTGCGCGCGTTCCTCTTTTGTGCCGCGCGAGTCGCCGCGTCCCCGTGAGAGCTTTTAAGAGTATCACCGCTTTCTTTTTTTTTTTTCTCGTCGCCGTATCACAAGAGCCTGGCCTTCCCTTGCAGCCAGGAGGGGGGGGGGAGGGAATTCTAAAAAACCTCGAGGGATCAAAGAGAATTTGCTAAGTTCGTGCGGAGGATAAATTGTTATAAAGTAGGAACACTGCTAAAGTCACACACTAGACTATAACGTACCTGGATCTGCAAGAATTTTTTGCTGGTGCTGACCAACACCAAACGAAGGAGCACGAACACTAAATGAAGGAGCAAGAACACCAAACGAAGGAGCGTAAATACCAAACGATGGAGAACTACTGCCGTGCGGAAAAGAAGCACATATACCCAACGAAAAGCACGATAGAAAAGCCAACGAATGCCCTACTGAAACTAACGAAATCTTGAGCATGAACGTGAAACTGGCGGAGCTCAAAGTGCGCCAATTTTGGCCGCGCACAGGACCGCTAATTGCAATAAATGGTAGTTGTTAGGAGCCTCATGGAGACACATGGCCAATTGCTTAAGAAAGCTGACCCAAAAATAGAGAAAACGAGCCTCTTCGTCAATGCGACGCGTGACAAGAATGCTTCAGTTTTCGCAAATTGCGGCGGGTGTTGAGCGACCGACAGACACCGAGCATAATATACTCGTCCTCTCGGTTCTCTAGAATTTATGGTAAGCATTACCGAATAGCGATATTATAACTCATACCTTAGAAGAATAATATACACAAAGTTATGGAAAGATCACTTACAATTGACAAACTGTTATTACAGGTGACTGAGAATGTCAATTAATCGTACACAACGATTGTGATTTGATTTGATTTATCTCGATACGTATATACCGACATGTCAAGATTATCAAGGAACACATGAATTGACAAATCCACGCAGAGAACCAGAAAGAACTTGAACCTATAGAACCAAAGGAGCTCAAGCGAACACTGTCGGCGTTTAAATTGAAAGTCAGGAGTGAACTCCAGAAATTAAGATATGATCGAGGCGTTTGAAAATTTCTTCGTTATATAAAACGAAGCGACAAGCATTTTGCACCTACGGATCAATCTCATATTTGCGTAAATACAAAGAAAATAAAATCAACACACAAAATACTAAATGCTTTAAAAGTTTAAACTTCCAACAGGAAAGTTCTGAATTTATAAAACTTTAATTTTCATATCTTTCAAGTTTCCCTTTTGGCTTTTTCGCGGGTTTCCTGCCATCATCAATTGTCCAGCACCACACATTTCCTACAGCATGCGCAAGCATCATCAGTCCAGCACCACACATTTCCTACAGCATGCGCAAGCATCATCAGTCCAGCACCCACACATTTCCTGCAGCATGCGCCAGCATCAACAGTCCAGCACCCTCACATTTCCTGCAGCATGCGCCAGCATCAACAGTCCAGCACCCTCACATTTCCTGCAGCATGCGCCAGCATCATCAGTCCAGCACCGCACATTTCCTGCTGCATGCGCCAGCATTAACCGTCAACAGGCGTGTAGCACAGCCGGCGCTGCAGATCAAAGGAGCGCCAGATCTGTGTCACCGAAGATGTTTTGGAGCGACGCGTTTAGTGCTAGACAAGCAAGACGCCGTCAAGTGCATCCCACTACGTGAACAAAACACGTGCACACACACACCAAGTTGAAGGTCAGGTGCAGACACCGCGTCTGTTTATGTTCCTTGCAAGATCTATAGTATATTTGCTGCTCTGAGTCCAGGATTGAGTGGATAATGTGCAGCGGCCTCACTTACAATTTTCAGAAAAATTAATTTCCAATACTTGAAGCACACGTTGGATTGAGATTAACATATCAGGGGTCAAAATAGAGCCATAAAATTAAAAAAATATTTAGACACTTGATAGGATGATGTTCTTTAAAAAATTATTACAATCGTTCATTCAAAAATTGAACCAAATATCTCCGTGGATAGCAAGAGAGGTCGATAAGATTTATGGAAGCAGAAAATATGTAACCCCGGATCCACCGCCGTCTCACTGGCCGTGCGATCCATCACGATCGCATGATCCATAATTTACAACCTCAACAGCACCAGCGGTCACCAGTATAACTGGCATGGGCTGGGTTGCACCAGCGCGGTCACCAATGTTACCATGGTGCGGGCTTGGTTGCACTGCGAGTAACAACTCGCAACAACATCAACTCGCTTCTGGTGTTTTCTGGAACACTGCAGGCAAACTTAGGGCCAGGTATTCAATCGAAACTTCAGTGAAAGACTCAAGAAAAAGACCCTCAGTAGTTCTCAAATGGGCCAATTTAACTTGAGCAAACAAAGAACTCGGCGAATGAGGCGCAATTGCCGCCCCTGAGGTGCGAGCAACAGCAGCGTCAACGGTCGTCGTGGGGGAATACTAAACCCTCGCTCCTTTCTTCCGCTCCTCAAAAAATTAATGAACTTTGTCCGAGAAACCAAAATGTTACGACGGACTGCGAACTCCACAAAAACGACCCGACCGAAAAAAGACCACGGACCAAGAGTTCAAGAAGAAGAAATGAAGGGGTTGTTGAATTGCGAGCGTTTCTGGTGTAACTGTTTTTTTCTCCATCTCCACGACGTTACGTCCAAATTCGTCCTCTTCTCTGCGACATTACGTCTCCATAGGCGTCTAACATCATTATAAACCAGCTTAAGTATAGGAAAATAGGAAAAAATTACTCACACGGAGAACAAAAAATGTCTCGTATAACTTTATAGCTAAATACGTCGACACCTCTGATGTCGTTAGGATCACATAAAATACTAAGACAAATAAGCAATTCAATCACTCTTTGTTAGTTAAATCAATGCCCGTCAGATTTCCAGACAAGCTGAAAACGATGACGTTCGCAGGTTAGAAGGCCAAGTCTCCCAGTCTAATCCATACTTAAGAGTACCAAGACCTATATTTCATTTTTACGACGACCGAGGGCTCTGCAGCTCGGTTTAATATGAACAGGGCGGCCCAGAGAGGGACGGTTATGGTTCGGCCCTTGGCGTTTGATGAAACAACTTCGGCACTTTGTTGTCGCAGGAGCGAAGTCCCGACAGAGTAGTGAGCGTAGGATATATAAACACAAGCTCCAAAACCCCTACGCTAGAGGAAAGTTTAGCAGCTGCGCGGAGTGCATCCCTTCGGAGAAATGAGAGCATTTTTATAGAGGCAGGCCTTTTTCAAGACATAATCCCTGTCGGCTGCGGAGTGCATCCCTTCGGAGAAATGAGAGCATTTTTATAGAGGCAGGCCTTTTTCAAGACATAATCCCTGTCGGCTGAGCCACAGCCAGGACCCTCCCGTGAGATGTGCCCTGTCGGTGAGGCACTCCTGCAAGCCGTGATCACGACGGTCGGGACACGGGAGGGCTGCCTTCTCACCCAATACCTTTGACCGTAATAAGCAAAGAACTCACGGCAGCACTATAGACATGCACGTCACTATGGAGATAGGAAACATCTTTAATCTTTACATTTAAGAGCATTTTAACAAATTAACAGAGCACAAGAGAACCTGCCCGCCACAAGAGACTGAGAGTGACGTTACCTTCACGGCAGTCCTGGCGTTATAAGGCGTGCAGGCTCGAGCGTCACGCGTGTCACGGCGTCTAATGCACTCAATTGGCAACGCGGGTGTGACGCATAACTCAACACGCGTTCCCACGGAGCGTCGCATGCTGCTTATGCATGAAGGCTGAACAGCACACATGTTCCGCAGGAGCCTCAGATACCTTCAATAAAATAATATTCGAAATAACGTCACTTTATTTTCTTACATTTCATTATGAAAATTCCTAGCGCACCCAAATAAAAATTATGGAGGGAGCATTGATAATTATAAGTGGCAATCATAGATTATAGGTGGCTTAACTGTGGGTGGCCACATCTACCAAAAATATACTTTGCCACTGTAATGTGTTATTGGGTTGCGGGTCATTCGAGATCAGGACGAAACCATGAGTTCGTTCTGTGTGCTTGGCTTGTAAGATTTTGATTCAAGTAAATTTAGCGAGAATTTNATCATTACCAGATGGTCATGTGAGCAGGCATCATTACCAGATGGTCATGTGAGCAGGCATCATTACCAGATGGTCATGTGAGCAGGCATCATTACCAGATGGTCATGTGAGCAGGCATCATTACCAGATGGTCATGTGAGCAGGCATCACTACCAGATGGTCATGTGAGCAGGCATCACTACCAGATGGTCATGTGAGCAGGCATCACTACCAGATGGTCATGTGAGCAGGCATCACTACCAGACGCCAAAACCATTTAACACAAATATATAATATTCTCTGCATGCTTATGGGATTTGAATGCGTGTCCACAACCCAGTAAGATCATAACACTAAAGAATTGTCACGCAATATTAAGTGCAAATCCTTCATTGTGTATCTCAATTTCCTCATAGCAATTGCCAACCATCAAATAATGTAAGCAGTGTTTTTGTTGTCATAAAGCTGACGAGTGCTAAAAGAATGAAAAGCTTCCTTGCCCATGGACTGACTCTTCAATAAAGTTGAAACTCTCGAGGTAAACTCGCGGTATCCTAAGGTGTATTCCGTATCTCTATTTTTTCTCTTCCATCCCCAGACTTCAAGATAAAGTCAGCAAACATTCCACTCGCGTCGAGAATCAAAAGAAACTTCCCAAAGCATTTGGGGGACTTTGCACTCACCCGTCCCTCCCCTCAAACCGGCGGAGTTCTGACAAGAACAAAAATTCATGAAGTTGAGCCAAATTTCAGCGATGTATCATAACAGCGGAAATTCGGGATGAAATATATAGGTTTCGAAATAGAGCATATATGTGCCCTTAAAATTCCTTCTATAAATAATTAAAATAATTCTTCAGTCTAACTTTTGCATTGAATTGTCATTAAATTTCACGCCAGGAACAGGAAGTGTCAAAAATTTTAACGTTCACGACATCAAAAGTTGAAATTGCTCGACACCAATTATACAAGGTTTTTACTGGCCGTTATTCCAAGAAAAATTGAGTAATAATTTTACTAACTAAAAATGAGAAAGACTATACAGAGTATGCAATACATTAGCCTAAAGAATTTTCAATTGTTTTGAGGAAGATCAACGAATTCGAAGATTAATTGAAAAGTGACACCGTTTGACATGCATTAAAAAAGCGCAGCATTCGAGGTCACACTTCGACATTAGCCACACATGCGAAATCTTTATAATTTTTTTCCCAGGAACCGATGAAGTCTAGTGGCTTGTCGGGAAGAGATCTGAGCGCGACACATCAAATCCTCTATCCGACAAACGCCCCCGACAGCCACGACGACCGAGGCTGTCACCAGCAGCTTCCTGATTGCCCTCAATCGTCGGCCACGAGATTCTTGAAATGCTTCCGAAATTGGCCCGAAATTTCCCACAACTCCTGACCGCCCACAGGCCTTCTAAAAAAGTTTCAGAAGATAGGTCGTTTCCACGGACGCAGATATAGATTTAAATACAAAGAAGAGTTAAAAAATGAGTAATCAGAAAATTGACAGTAAATTCCAAAATAATACTAAACAGTTAGAATTTTAACCTTCATTCTGTTAGAAGTTTACTACAAATCTGAAAGTGATTCTTGGTCAATGGTTAGCGGCTGAACAGCGCGCAATGTATAAGGCGGGTGCGCGCGCTCCTATGCACGCAAGCCACAGCAGGAAATATCCGATGTCCTGCAGGACGCTTCGAGTCACCGCAAGCGAGAGTAACACCTCTTAAATATACATATATATTATGGACGCGTATATCGATCACAGACAGCCAGACAGCGATCACAGACAGCCCATGCACAATACGAAATACTTTTTAGTCTTTAGAACTTATCAACGATCTCTACTTTGATGGCCATTAATTTGAATTCATAAACACATTTAGCACAGTTTCATATGTTCAGTAAAATATTAGTCAAGGCAATCAGTAAACAAATCATAGAAACTTTTTTTTATAACTCAAAACTTGTTTCGACAAACAATTGATGTATTTAATCTTTTCAAAAACTATTATTATTTTTGACTCTTCTTCGTTCAATGTGACCTCTCCAGTGTTTCGAGACCCTAAATATGAACGCAAAGGCCTTTCCTCTAAGATTGATTCCCCACTTAGGATGAGAATAATTCCACCTCATATAGAAATAAAATCGTATGAAAGCATTGAATCTGAAGTGTCTGACGAAAAATCACTTGACACGAGCAGGACTTGAGGATAAACGCAGCAAAGGCTCGTATCTGACCCCAGCCATTGCATGGAAATAAGTTCACAGCACAATACTTACTAGAGAGACACATACACTTCAATTGCATATATAAAAAATAGCCGTGGCTTTCATTTAATAGCTGTTGAATTTACAACTGCAATCTGCACAGAAACGATTCCCATGCAGTAGCCTGTTCGAGATAACCAATTAGTCTCGTAATTATTTTTTTATGAGGTATGGATGTACAATTACACGACGTTCACACGACCACATTTATGGTAGATACGAAACGTGGATTAGCATTCTTACAGCTCAGAGAATTGTACGCTGTACGAGGACCCTACAAAAACGCTTATGAGGAACCAAAGTTTGAGAAGGCAATAAAAATTGCAACGCAAACCATTAATACGGCACAATTATTGAAACGCTAATATAATTAGGTTGATTATATAACGTCGCTATGAGGAAGCACGAGCTTGCTGCAACTCCACTCGATAAGAGCAATATAGATGCAATCACCAAAATATGTTCAATATTTTGTGATATTTATTTTTTGTTCAATATTACGTGCCAACAAGTGCCCTTCCATAGATGCATTCTCAGCAAAAAAATATACACATGAGGTCTCGGTTAACGAGATATCATTGCTCGGGCAGTCAGACATGATAGGTTGGAATCAGTGGAGCAAAGAGACATCATGAGATGAGCTCGTCCTCAGGGCACACCTCACATAATTACAATAGACCACCCTCAGTGAAGACATCTCGTTCATTTCTGGCAAGGAGACTTAGCGTTGCGCTGTTCCAAGAAAGAAATTGCCAGCCATATGCGCATGCTTATTATTTCTGAAATATCAGACCACCCCAATGAGAGTTTTTTGCTGTGGTGCGCAGCATTGCAAGTTCGTTAAATGTAATGAAGTTTGCGTTCCACATCATATGTGGTGCTTTTAGAAAACTAATGGGAGAGCGAACTCGTTGCATCAGAGCGATTTCCTTGACGATCACTCCAACTCATTTTCCTCGCTATGAGTGATACGAGACTCACACGTTCTGTCCGTGACCTTTACCTATTGAAATTTTTGAAATTTCAATAAAGGGTTCAACGAATAAAGATATACATACATTTTCATAACTTTAGCAAGGGAAAATACAAAATGTACAGGAAGAAACGCACCGTTCAGGTAAAAGCAGCAATTTTGCACGCACGAAAGTAGCAAGTTCAGAATTATCACATGCAAGGAAGAATTATTCATACGGTCTCGGCGGATCGAACATAAAGGTAGGAAAGAGCGTGGATTAGCAACTCACCTTTTAGTTCAACAAAGATTACAAAGAACACCCGCGGTGATGCACTTTCCTCACTGCGCATTCCCTGTAAAAATTCAACGTAATTTTCGGTGGCCAGTGAGCGGCCAGCGATGAAGCTACTAAAGTTTCCAATACGTGTCACCGACAGAAATCTCGCAAGGCATGAAGCGCCCGAAAGGTGAACTCCAACGCCCTCACCTCGTCCTATTAAAGCACCTTTAAGTACGAGAATTTAGAGACGAGACGCGTCTTTATGATGGATTACCTTCACCGGCCAGCGTAACGGATATTAAACGTCCGGTGCCGACCGCGTGCAAGGGAACCCGGCAGTTCCTCTACATATGAAGTATGCTTCATATGATATTTATACGAATCGAAGACGGCCGGCTAATCCTCGGCCTGAGGAAGGCCACTTGCCATCCACCCGCTCCAACTTTAAAAGTCAGATGGGTGGAGGAAGGCATTTCGTCGACAGGTGAATTAACACTGAAATATGTAAAAAAAAAATAATTTATACGAGCGAGCGCGAACTAGAAAACCAGTCAAGTCAGTTTGACAGTAGTGACACGTACGGATCACTTGAGTCATTCACGTGACACTAAAAGTGTTCCCAGTAGGAATTAAGCCTGAGTCGGGGTCAAAACTGGTACGCGGGCTAAAATCTTTGAGAACTCTCGCAGTATATATAATCACACAAGGAGCGACAGCCCTCTGAGTAACTCCAGCCATACGCCTCTTTCCTTGAGCAGCACTAAACAGGAGCTGAATTATTCAAAGCGCTGCAGCACACTGATATTAACTTGGACCTTTATTTTATGATTTTATCGATTTCATAGCGTAATTTTTCGCCACTGCACATAATAGAAGCGAATAAAGTATAAAGGTTAAACTGTACTGCAAAGTTACGATCAATTTTCAAATCTACGAACGACAAGCTAGGCCTCAGGAAATATTTTGTTGGTCGCGTTGTGCATGTGCAGCGAACCACTCCCAGTGAGTCACTCAATATGGCTACGCACAAACTTGTTCGTGTTCATGAGACTTCCTGCCACACTTCTACTTCGATGGTGCAGTAAATCTTAAGAATAACCGCTGACTGGCATATCGACGGAGGGGCGAGCGGAATTCTCCAAGAGTTCCAAAGGTTTTCCCTGCGATGAAAGTTAGACAAGCCCGCGAAGTTCGGCAAAAATATTGAAACTAAAAAAATCTTTGTATCTTTGGCAACGAACGCACGTCAAAATATGGTGTCATCCACACATGAACAAATATTGAAAAGCACCAAGCACATTTACATTTCTCACTTAATTTTTGACTACTTAGAAGTCGTTTATAAGCGGAAAAAACTAAGCGCAAAATAGTACATATGAGATTTTTTGAAGAAACAGTGCAATTAGATGAACACCAAGTTTTGAACTATTGAACGGAAGAGTGGCCGCCGTATGAAGTTTGGGAGTAGCAAATATCACGTTGGAGTTTAGCAACTTGTTCTTTGCGCAACACTTCAGCGCTATAAGACAAACCAACTTCGCTAGCGCTGCAACCCTCGTGGCTGCACCGGCGGAACCAGCGGCAGAAAAAAGCTGCATCAGCAATCACGATAAATCAAATTGATTCAACCAACCGATATCTTGCAGCGCGAGAGTAGCAGCCAATTCTCTCGCTCTCAGATTTATGAATTCAATTTGACCAAACGTCGGAACGGTAGAATCAGTTTGCTGAAGAGTGAAAAAATGAACGACTTTTCTTGCAATGAAAAACAAGAAGTAATGACAACGCCCTCAACACATGGCAGAACTTAATGCCAACGGATGCACTGTCTGCGGGTAGCGATTATTCAATAAACAACTTGAACTTTTCCACGAAATATAGATCAATTTTCCATAGAAAAAAGTGAATTACAAGTTGATCAACATACCAGGATATACAAATATCATAAAACTTTTATTAATGTCAACCACTTCTTTTACTTAATTTAAAACAAGTGTCAGTTAGTCGTGAAGAATTTGGTGGCAAAAAAAAAAAACAATCACGACTCATCGGTTTGGCTGCAGCGTCTCTGCGACGCTGCGATGGGGATGGATGGGGCGGTCCCGGCATCGGCCTCCACAATTCCATTACCGTCGTGAAATAAAGTATAGGAAATTAAGAGGCGAAGAGAGGGGAGGAGTAGGAACCTTGGAGAGTAGGAATGAACTGTTGGTGGGAAGGCGTTATCACCACGTCCACAAAGTCGTAACTGCCAAACATGACTTACGATAATTGCCAAAGTTTGTGGACAAAAACTAGGGGGCGCTTCTCATCGCAGCCAAATTGAAAAGCAGTTAAGCCCCGAAGACAAACTGTGGCTCCGGCGAGTGATCTATTGTGCGGCTCTAAAACAAGCTGCTGCGCCATGCATACATCACGCGATACTACGCTGTGTCGTTTTCAACAATTCCCTCGCAAAGATTGAAACGTAACTTTGTTTCAACGAGGCATATATAATACAGGGCATAAGCTGCTCTTGAATACCGTCATGACTGTAGTAACATCAGAGGTTTTCGAGTGAAAAACCATCAAGAAGATAGTTTTTGTCTGGAAAACGGGTTTGATTATAGTGGTCTCGTAAAATGGGGTAACTTTGACCGGCGGGGTAACTTTGATCACTTTTCGTTTTTTTAACAAAAACCCCCAAAACTCAGAAACGATTCGACATAGAAAAATTTTGTCAATGGCCATCAAAGGCCTAATACTGAGGCTACGTAACACAATAGAAAGATTTAAAAAGTTTGCATATCTAATAGGTTAAAAAATTAAAAATGTGACCCAAGTCGGAGTACCCCCTCCAATTTTTTTATTTTTTGGTAAAATAACTCCAGGTTTTGATGCATTGTAGTAGAACTCTTCTAGTTACATATGCAAAAGACAAATTTTAGAAAAGTGTCATAGTTTGCAAATGGGGGCGCCGCCCCCTAATGGGGTAACTTTGACCACCTAATGGCAGCCATGACGGGGTAACATTGACCGGCTTGGAAATTAAGTTAAAATTACCATAGGTACCTATATAACATATTTTATGTTTGATACACCTATTAATGTTTTTTCTTCATGTTTCATACTCTACAGAGTCTTATATATGGTAATTTTAACTTAATTTCCAAACCGGCCAATGTTACCCCGTCACGGCTGCCATTAGATGGTCACATTTTGCCCATTTGGGGGCGGCGCCCCCATTTGCAAACTATGACAGTTTCCTAAAATTTTTCTTTTGCATATGTAACTAGAAGAGTTCTACTACAATGCATGGAGTTATTTGGAGTTATTTTACCAAAAAATAAAATTGATTTTACCACCCGGTCAAAGAAACCCCAAGAGCTGGGGTAACAAAGACCAACACTTTTTTTTAAATTACATCAAAACTATGAGAGGCAGGAGCCAGCAATTTATGGAGAATAAAGCTAGAGTATAGACCTGTATTTTGCATGTTTCAATTTAAGTTTAACTTATCTAGTAAAAAATGGCATCATTTTGAAAAAAAGTGGTCAAAGTTACCCCAGTTTACGGTACCTTTGAACACGAGTTCTTCAACATCTCAATGGAATAAAATTTTCTTAATTAAATATAAAAAATATCGACCTTGCCAGGACTCGAACCTGGAATCTTCCGCTCCGTAGGCGGACGCGTTATCCATTGCGCCACAAGGCCCTATTAATGCGATTTAACATCAATTATTTCCTATTTGTTCATCATAACTTAAACAGTTTGCCTTGCTGCCGTACAACCGTTAAGAAGTGGTAATTACGTTACACTTCATACGTTTCCTGCACTGTTAGCATTGAAATTTCAAACCTATTGCGCCTATACGTTACCAAATGAATTGTTCTTAGCGGTGGCATGGTGCTACTAATCAATCGCTTGAATTAAGTTTTTAGAGGGCACGCTGCTAAATAAAAAAACACGTATAATGGCATAAAGACATGATAATAATCACATGGATATCATTAAATGTAATCCTATCGCAAGATCACAAACGCCACAATAACTTCAACAAAATGAGGAAACACAAAATGGACATTTTTCTCGAGTTCATAGGGCGCGATTTCCCTCGTTCATGTCATCCTTCGATAGCTCAGTTGGTAGAGCGGTGGACTGTAGAGGAAATCATAGCGATCCATAGGTCACTGGTTCAAATCCGGTTCGAAGGAAAATACTTTTGTCGAGAAATTCTGAGTGTTGACTGGAGTGAACAAAAATTCTTGACGGGTGAGAGGTAATGAATTTTAAACAGTACATTCGAAAAAGGTTTAATTTTATGTGGAGGCCAAGGACTACTACACACAGGACATGCATAGCCCATGTCCAGCCTCTGCTAGCAGAGGCGATCGCCTACACTATGAAAATGCTGGTGTTTTAGTGGCATCAACAAATGATATGCCCATAATTGTTTCATACAATAGTATTACAATGTGTGTAGTAGTCCTTGGTCAGAACCATAGACTTTTTGCCAGTTTTGAAGTTCATGTTGATGCCACTAAAACAACAGCATTTTCATAGTGTAGGCGATCGCCTCTGCTAGCAGAGGCTGGACATAGGCTATGCATGTCCTGTGTGTAGTAGTCCTTGGTGGAGGCATTTATGGATATTTATATCTATCCTATAGCTCGACAATAAATCCGCAGAAAAATTATGCATGACGACTGACGAGTGCTTATTCGTGGTATTAATATTCGTGATCTTCCTATTTGCTCGTATAGTTTCTTACCGGTACTCCCAGAGGGGGGTATTCTCAACAGCCTTCATTTCTATACCTTCAAACGAAAGTGAACGATTGAATAAGCGAAATTTGTGTACAGACTGAGGGTGCCCACTTCATGAGCAAGCAAAATATCAACGCTGTAGACAGGATTCGAACCTGTGCGGGCAGAGCCCAATGGATTTCTAGTCCATCTCCTTAACCACTCGGACACCACAGCACGTTTTCTCCCGTGGGTAGAACTCACGTGGAAATAAATATAAAAAATGTGTTACAATTAAAGAAAGAGCCTACATGGGCATAACATTATGCACAATGTAAGACAGCAAATGACTAAGAGTCAGTCTCAAACAAACACGAAATCGTTCTGATATCTCTTCAACAAGAACTGACACAGTCACTTCAGATAATTCCACTCTACTATGTAAACCCGTTATCTGAACTTCGAGAGAACATTTGCATGAAGAATGTCCAGACGTAATAACTCAAGTTAACCGCTCCACATAGGGACCCAAAGGTAGCTTGAGATCCAATGGACAGAAGAGGCAATAGCATTGCGCATACGATGAGGGCTCACGGGCTGGAGTGCGCGGCGGTAATTCAGCTAGGGGCCACGACTCACGCCTCTATCTTATCCAGTTATCTGTTAACAAATTCGCTTTAGAAACACCATAGATACAAGTCGGTAAAAGCGCTACTTAGCGGACCACCAAAAATACTGGCTGCATGCACAGCAGCATGAAGGCCACCCCCGCTGCTGCGTGCAATACGGGCTGCATGCACAACAGCATGAACGCCACCTCCGCTGCTGCGTGCAACAGGAGCTCCCTGACATTCTTACGTGTACGTAAGTATACATGGGATGAGGGTAACGGAATAAGGAGCGCTCGTGGACGCGTTTGCATGAGTAGAGAGGCAGGAATTTTTTATTGTATAATTTCAGGGATCGGCCGTCGCTTTGGAGCTCGTCGTCTCAACGGCACTCCTGGTCCGAAAATTAGCATGCCAGGGGGTAGCGGTTACTGGTTACGCTAAGTTAAAATAGGTATCGAGGGTAATGTTTGCAAAGCACTGGACGAACAGCCCATATATTGTACCTACGCGAGAAACCAACGACTTCAGATACTCTGAAGTCGTCTAAGTGCTCCTGAAACGGCGTTAAATCGTTAAGTTTACAAAGTAACAGTCACAGTTTCAAGAAATAAACGACAGTTTACACCATTTCCTTAATAGGTTATGAGGGATTGGATATCGTTCAACATTAAAGTGCAGCAAAATGTACGCTGTAGACAGGATTCGAACCTGTGCGGGCAGAGCCCAATGGATTTCTAGTCCATCTCCTTAACCACTCGGACACCACAGCCTTGAAGCGCCGGAAACAATTTCATGTTTTAAACATGAATTATGAATCATGCCTTGACTGGAGACGTACGTTAAGTAAGTCAGATCAGCCTTCATATAATTATATAATTAATCATATTTCCTACATTTCGGGAAGCTTCTCTTCGCTGCATGGTGTTACAATATAAATAAATATTAACTCGGCTTGTGCATCTTTCTCGCGCACTCATCATATTTATTTGGCTATTACTACCTAACACAACACGTTCAGCAGATGTGCAGGCATCACATTCACGAATATTTAAACAGCCGCCCGTATAACCAGGCACATCATCACGCTCTCCTACGGCAAACTAAAAAGTGGGTTTCTCCCATCATCGCGTCTGCATCATCGTGTCTCCCATCATCACGTCTCCCATCACCGCGTCTCCCATCACCGCGTCTGCCATCATCACGTCTCCCATCACCGCGTCTCCCATCATCACGTCTCCCATCACCGCGTCTCCCATCACCGCGTCTCCCATCACCGCGTCTCCCATCACCGCGTGTCTCTTATACACATCTAGATGTGTATAAGAGACAGAACTTTTTGTTCTTGTATAATTGCGAGGATCAGCTGTCGCTCTGTGGAGCTTTTAGCTTTCAGCACCTGGACTACTGGCCCGATGATGGGAGACGCGGTGATGGGAGACGCGGTGATGGGAGATGCGGTGATGGGAGACGCGGTGATGGGAGACGCGGTGATGGGAGACGCGGCTGTCTCTTATACACATCTAGATGTGTATAAGAGACAGATCGTGTCTCCCATCATCACGTCTCCCATCACCGCGTCTCCCATCACCGCGTCTGCCATCATCACGTCTCCCATCACCGCGTCTCCCATCACCGCGTCTCCCATCACCGCGTCTCCCATCACCGCATCTCCCATCACCGCGTCTCCCATCACCGCGTCTCCCATCATCGGGCCAGTAGTCCAGGTGCTGAAAGCTAAAAGCTCCACAGAGCGACAGCTGATCCTCGCAATTATACAAGAACAAAAAGTTCCTGCCCTTCAACTCATGCAAACGCGCCCACGACATCCGTGGGAACCCTCTTCCAAATTACGAGGCCGGTTCACTTCTGGTCACTTGAACGCCACTTTATTTACATATGGCAAGTTTTCAGTGAATAAACTCAGAGATATACAAAGCTGAGGGAGCATCCAAACGAACATGACAAATCCGCTAGAGTGGCCACAACAGTACGCGTGACTTCGTGTTCGTGTGTGGCAGTCACTGCCATCTTTTTCTACCGCTAGCTCAACACTTAATTCCTTAGTGTCGGTTTCATCATTTCTCATACAGGTTGGTCGCCTTTCACTGTCTCAAAATTAAATTGGGGTAATTGATAAAATTTTTCGGATTACATATTGGATTGGAGTTTTTCTCTCTCGAACACATTCTTCGTAATCAACGCCGGCCACAAAATTTACAGCTCAGATGGGGCGCAGCTTCATACATTCAGCAAGTCTAGTAGCTCGCCACGCAAATAGACTAAACTAGCAACTCTACATGCGCGCGGTAAGCGGACTCTGAACATAAGCAAGTATTCACGAGACTCATTCACGCATCATTTATTTGAATCAGGCGACGTGGAATTCAATGAACCACAAACGGTGAGTACGTGACTCATCCTCAGCTGACCCAAGTCGAGGTACAGCGAGCTATACGGCAAACTGTAATCGCATGGATCGTGCTTTGTATAAAATACGATAGGCCACCACAGGCAGCGCCTCCAATACATAAAACTAACAGCTACCTCCATTACGAAAAATAATAAGGATATGAAGATGATTTGAGGCCGACGGTTCACGCTGTACTACACAAAGAAAATTAGGGCTACATCCGAGACGTGCAAAAATATCGATGTTGCCTCGAGGAAAATAAACATTCTGTCACGCGTCATTAATACTATTGAACATAATGATAGTATAGGCAAAAACTACAGAAGAAAGAAATTTTACGCAAAAATAAACAAATGATAAGGAAATAAGCTTACCTTAGGGCATAATACAATATACTTTATAAGAGCCAAGCTATACTCTTATCTGATAGATATTGCGGACGCGGACAAGCAGATAAGACGATGCTGGTCGCCGGACGAGCGCCGCAGCCATCACATCAATCACCCGGACAGGGCCCTTCATCACCTCGTCTGACCATCAAAAAATCACCACCTCCATCAATCAACGAGCAAAATAGTTGTCAGGTTTTCTTTATAAATATGAGCCACGCATATCGCGTCTAATGCATGCCTGCTATGAACCAATTATGATATTAAAATAAATAGAGCCAATTAAGTAATCGTATAGTTTTATAAGAGCCAAGCTTCTGGACTGAGAAAGCAGAATTAAAGAAATTGAAGCCTACCAAGGAGAGTTTTATCAAATCGTACAATTTAAAAAAGCTTTAACAGTAGCATTTGCCGGCTATACGCAAAGCCGATATCAGCGACCTCATCGAGGCAGCAGAGAGAATTTTACCGCGAGGCGCTTAGCCGCTTCAACGTGCCTCGGCAAAACCTAGACTCGAAGTATGACAATAATAATATATAAATAATATTACACGTAGATACTAATCCATGTGTGCAGTTGCATTAATATTGTTAGGTCTAATAAATTTGAGATGTGTAACGACTCGTTTAGTACTCTATTGATCATTCTAATAACACTCGTCTGTATACAGGTAACGCGTTCCACGTTTGTGCGCGGAATTTATGTTTCGAATTTGGAATAATTTACTTGCCAACTATATATAGTGATTATCCAAGTGGTATTATGTTGTGCTAATATAATAATATAATATTATATGCTAATATAATAATTATATAATATTATTATATAATATAATAATTTTCTTCGTGCTCGAATAACTTCATCCGATTTTATCATTTCGTTAAAATTTAATTGAAAATAATATCATTTAAGAAGGAACAAGCAGGGGAAGATTTAACCAGCTAACCTTGAATGATGTTCGTGACATGCGAAGGATACTAAAGAACATGATCTGAACATGCAGAGTCAGACATCACACAACATACACACATCACGCGGCCTCCAACATCACATAACATCACACTTCACGAGCCCCCAACATCACACAACATCACACATCACACGGCCCCCAACAGCCAACATCACACATCACACGGCCCCAACAAGCCATTACTCCGCGAGATGAACGAGACTCGCCAGACGGCGTGGCAGGTATTAAGCACCGCCGGATGCGCATCCGTCATCGTCATGCGTACGATGATTACGAATACAACAATGCAATAACGAGTTCATCATACGAATAGCTTCATCCACTATGTCGCGAGCAGTCCATTTTCATGGTTTAAAGTCTTAACTGTACTACGGGCATTCATTCACGAGCGTGCATTCACAACGCAGGACATCAATTGATATACTAATTATATATCAGCATAATGAGTTTCAATTGAAGATACCTCAATTTTTGTTGTATTAAAAATACATGGTAAATTCGTGACTGAATGATATTCATCGATCAATATTCATCAATTTATAATTATTGAATATTAATAAAATCAAACTCTTATTTCTAAGTCGAGTTTTTTTACGACTATATCCTGACAATTATTATCACTGAGTTTGCAATTGTGCTACTCGTTGACTTCTAGTAGGTAATGAGTTCAGTCTAATCATGGCTAATCAGACCCTCAAAAGAGGCTGTCAGAAGTGGGATTCGAACCCACGCCTGGAGAACCAGACTGCGACCTGAACGCAGCGCCTTAGACCGCTCGGCCATCCTGACGATACTGCCAGCAAAAACTGATCGCATCCTTAACGATCAACCGGACTGGATCACGGCACAAATAAAGCATCTTCTTATCGATAAACCAGGCTAGATCACGGCACAAATAAGTCATCTTATTCTTAACGATCAACCAGGCTAGATCACGGCACAAATAAGTCATCTTATTCTTAACTATCAACCAGGCTAGATCACGGCACAAAATAGTGATCGTATTTTTAACGATCAAGCAGACTATAGACCATAGCACGAAATATATTATTCTTGGCATATAAATCATTTTTAGAAAAACTAAATCTGTAAAAATTTTAATCCCCAGAGTAAAATTCTATTTCCGTGATATCCAAGGTTATGGGCAAACACGTATATTAAGGCGATTTAGTTTTTTCTGGCGATTTTAATTTAAACTTGCTTAGGACGCCTTGTTGAAAATTGAACTGTAAAGCAGCTTTATAATTGCACGTTTTGAACTTCGCAATGGCAACGAGCAAATACTTTCAACACTAGTAGAACAGATGAAGAAATATCCTTTATTTCCAGTGCGTACACCTGGACTTATGTATGCAATAGTTAAGCAATATTGGAAACGAGCGCTGGCGACCAGCGACGCACGGTCTGTCTAAGCAGGGGCCATAAAATACACAACAGGTTTATTTGAAGATCCACTCATCAATTGTCGGTGCAACAGTCTTGACGACAGCTAGCCTGTGATCAGGCGTAATCTACGTGCTCTTTAGATCCTTATTGCAGGTTTTTGCGCGGTTTATGGCCGCAAGCGCCACCACAATTACGAGTTTCTTGCCAGTTTCTGGCATCCTGCGTCGTGGGGGCAGATTGCCGGCCGCTTTTCTGCGCCGCGCCGGCGGTGCTGTGTGGCAGGATGAGCGTATTTGCGGCGCATGCTCAGTAAGTGCAAAAAAACATAAAAAGCGAAGACATGAGAGCTTTTTCTCGTACAGTTGCCCGCGCTACCAGCCGAAAACTTTGCTTTAATGGAAACGGTGAGCGAGGAAAACATGAACGCTGAGCTGGCTTTCCAGGGGCTTTCAGTCCAACAGAACGCGGCGTAAAAACATGCAGATTTACGGCATGGAGCGAACAACGGCCGAGCCACATGCCGGAGCGTCAACATTGACAACACTGCAATGTTGTCAATAAAAAGAAAATCAACGAACACTTCTCCAGTCGGAAATAGAAAGAGCAATCTTCACGGCATCAAAGCAATGAGGGAAATTAATACGCAATGTAATAATAGCCAGTAAGTCCAGAAATTATTTAGACCCAAAACCAGTACGCATTCTCCCCGCCTTGTTTCGTCGTAAATTGACTCTGCAAAAACCACGACATATTCAACTCCTGACTTGCGAAGCAGCCTCTAAATCGAAGCATTCATATAATGTTATTTCTACGAGAACAAAGGCCTGGTGTTGCACGCGAGGCTAGGGCACACGTGCTGCTCGTAAGGCTAACAAGGCCTAAGGACTTTAGCGCCGCTAATGAAGCAATAAGTCAGGCTTACTCATAAGACGCACCGACCCTCGCATACACGAAGAGATCAGCAGACTTACCATTAAAATAATGGTCTTAATGCCGGGCTCGTAATGAGCTTAGCACGATAACAGCTCTCGTTTGGGCTGAGACTCGAATATTCCTATCGCATTACTTTATTCCGAACCTGCTTGTGCTTTGGGCAGCAAAACGTCATATGTTGCCCAGGATAGTACCGGTAACTCTAGATTCAAGTGAATATGTGAGAAAATGTCACTAGTGACCACCGTCGTGCCACTATCTACCATGTATCAAGCTGGGAGTTACTATAATCATATCGTAAAAATATTATGTGAGTTAATAATACATTCGCAAAATTATCTCTAACGATGCAGTGGGCAATTGTCCAAGAGCAACAATGAAAAACTTAAGATAATTTAAAACAAATGCAACCTATGAAATATATCACCCAAGGCTTATCTCTGAGCACTTGCCACCGGCGATAAGACGCCCAACGCGTCGCAACCGAACCTGATAACGCCAACACCCCACCACCGAACCTGATAACGCCAACACCCCACCACCGAACCTGGTAACGCCAACACCTCATCACCGAACCTGATAGCGTCAACTGGTCGACATTGATAACTCTAACTTCAACGTTAGAGACATGAGGTGATGTTAGTACTACGGTGAGATTATTCAGAGCCAAACAACTACAGAATAAATATTCATAAGTCAACGTTCAGCGCATAGGCGACTTATTTGCACGAAACACGTTACCAACGTGAAATACATCGCGTAGAGATTAATGGAGTAATAGCGATCAAATCTACAATAGGTACGATCGAGTGAATTTTCTTATTCCGAAATAACGAAAGAAACGACGACGCCAGATTAGCGGTGGTTCAAGGTGATATTACCGCAGTAAAAGGCAGTCCTAGAGCGCGTCCTAGAGAATAGTACGGCTCGTAATAGTTCGATATAGTCTCTAAACAAACATCAATAAAGTACATGCAAAATAAATGATAAAACCACAGGGGATGGGGGCGGATGCAACACATCGCAAAAAATCCAACACAGAATGAAATTATGACGCTAAGATAGCAGGCTTCACTGCCTCATTCGGGAAGATTCGCGCAGCTTTGACTGCACGAAAAATTAAATAGGCAGTTGCCGACATTACTATTTGCGAGGGCTAATTTCTGAATATTAGCATAACATAATACCACTTGCATAATCAAGCGAACATTACTACTCGTGTAGCTAGAAATACAACAATACTGCTCGCATAAATAGGCGTGCAATACTAACACTCGCGTAACCACTAACAGTACAGGCCTTGTGGCGCAATGGATAACGCGTCCGCCTACGGAGCGGAAGATTCCAGGTTCGAGTCCTGGCAAGGTCGATGTGTTTTGCTCCCAAAGTGCACAAATTTTGCAGGCTAGAACAAATTCCACTATTCGTGGCGAGTGCACTGCGTTCACGATATCATTTCAATTACATTATACAGACAATCGATAATTAATTAGCGCTCGAGAGCCGTCACCTATTTCATATTTTACGCTCTGATCCTTAAAAAAAATGCTTACCCTCAAAACGGCACTACTGTTTCTTGTTCATCTTTTATTAGCAGGTTTCTCGATCGGACTCTTTTACACGAAGGTTTTTCCTTACCAGCAAGTTTCTCGTTCACAACCGTCAACAAGTAAGTAGCACACCGCGTTTGGAGCACCGTAGGAAACTCGTGTCAGGTTCGAGTCTCCCAGTCTATCGATCAAAATCATTTCCAAATAAAGAATAAAGAAGATGATTACAGGTTATTTATTACATCGCTATGGGTAAAAGAGGCGGAAACTCGACTTATCAGGCGGCCGCATCCTGCGATGCTTCATTTCTTCGGGAAAGGAGCGCGGAGTGATATGTTGGAAACGTGATCAAATATTTTGCACGTTGCTTCAAATAAACACTTAATATTTGTTCTGTGTTTCAATGCAAAACATCGAAGAGATACTAAGTACAAATTCTACTAAAAAATAATTTCAGAAGATTGCAGTGGCGTGCTGAACCCTAATATAGATAAAAACTTAACCAAACAAGTGCTGAACAAAAACCTAATAAGAAATTACACGCGCGCTGAACAGGAATCCTAATGAGTTACTACACATGCTGAACAAGAATACTAATGAGTAACTACACAAGTGCTGAATAAAAACACTAATGAGTAACTACACAAGAGGTGAACAAAAATTCTAATAAGTAACTACACGCGCTGAACAAAAAACCCTAATGAGTAACTACACACGCGCTGAACAAAAACCCTAATATGTAACCGCACAAGAAATGTAAAAAGTCCATCGACGTTACCACGGCAAGACGTCAAAAAACGCCAAACTGACACACAATTGGAAAAACAAGTCACATTATCACACACAATGGCAAAAACAAGCCACCCTATCACATACAATGGCAAAAACAAGCCACCCTATCACACACATAATGGCAAAAACAAGTCACCCTTTCACACACAATGGCAAAACAAGCCACCCAATCACACACAATGGCAATAACAAGTCACCCTATCACACACAATGGCAAAAACCACTCCATAGACCCACAATTGACCTGGAAGTTAACGCGCGATCTGGCAAGCAGGATTACGTGCATCGTCCTGCAGGTGAAGGAACATCGCACTCAAAGGAATTTAAGAGTCCGACGTCGCGACTGGAGACGTCGGATCGTCAAAAACTGGACTGGCATATCATCTCCGAGTTATTGAAGGATATTGAGCTGTCTTGAGCTGTTAACTTCTAAAAAGGAGCGCATCGATGAGATGCAGATTTAATCAATGAATTTGCGAGTAAAAATATCCATTCAGGAGAAAGGGGAAGATTTTAGCAGGAGAAATTGAAAGAAAGGAAATATTAGTCATAAATTGATTTATGAAAAACGCAGGTAAAGCAAACGAAAATTATAATATTTAGTTACGTAAATCGTTAGGTTAATAGCAAGGCAGGGTATATTGCTACTGAATTTTGGACATATTTTTTATGGTAAGACGCAGAGTGAGAAATTCACGTAGAAAAGTCTGTTGTTCTCTCAAAGCAGAACAACGCGAGATCAACGCTGACCAGCGTGATCATGCAAGTTTACGCAGTCCAATATACAAGTGCGTCCAGTTTCATCCGTTTCATTCATAGTCGTACGCATCAACATTCTGCAAGGTTACCTATATGAATAATTTGTAATTGCTCATTATCACATTTTGAATTCAACATTTTAATTCAATTTGATGAGCTGCCTAAGTTTGTTTTTGGTTCTGATGGACGTATGAACATGAACAAAATGTAGTTAATGGCTGAATAATTTGCATGTTTATCATGAATTAAAAAATATATAACTCAGTACTCACTGCAGTGAGTGACAGAGCATTTTCTCGTCGACGAAAACTTGAGGTCCCGGACGGACGGACAGACGGACGGACAGACAGACGGACATGGCGAGCACAATAGTGCATTTTTTCCATAAATGAGAAAATGCGATAAAAAAGGAAACGTATAGATAAGGTAAATTTGATTTGTAATTTCTCTGCTTGACTCTTTTTTAGGACTTTTCTGGCTTATTTTTGCCCGGGAAAAAAGTACGTAACAATGCTACATGCAAAATGTACTATTAGGATAATAGACCCATTCACTTTTCTGAGTGCACGGCCGGACGATGGCTAAATAAAGAGAATAATTGCAGGAACTCGCATCATAATGATATGAATATGACAGCGAGGCACGGATGTGCACGCCTAATTACCAAGCAATTACCAGCGAGAGGAAATATTAAGCGGGCATCGCGATGCTGACTGCATTGACAAAAATGGAACTATGGGCCAAAGGTTAAACGTTTGACCTCGAAGATGTTTTCTAATATGTCTACTCTACTATATGTACATGTTATATGAGCTACGAAAGGTTTTAGCGCTTCGCACATAATATCTTCATAAACATAACTCGCGGCATTAAAATTCATAATTGGAGCAGCTGAATAAGATAGATTGGTTCACCATTGATGCATGTTGCAGCGTATTTTAGAGTTTTCGCACAGAATACACAAGACTTGCGGGTATTGAAAGCGACTACTGGCATATAGATTCTTTCTCTGAACTAGCAAGTTAGGCAGGCAGCCCCAGCACAGCTTAACAAACAACTCAGGTAAGCGCTATGGAAAGCAACATAAGCCAACATAAGCAGCAAACGAGTATTAGTTAAACAAATCTTAACAGGAAAACTGAGCAGCTTATGCACGTGGCCAGGCAGACACATGAACACTCGGTAAACAGTGTGTCGGGAGAGCGGTACCCTTCACTGCCCACGACCTAAAGTTCGTTAAAGAATTTCTAATGAGATTCTTGCCTTCATTGTAAAATTATATATAGATAACTGAGGACTGATAAGTGTATATACCATTGGAGAATGAAAATAACTGAACCCATTGATGCGTATCAATAAGCATATAACAATATATTTTTGAGGAATTGCTCAGGTATCGAGAGGATTTTAAATGGAGTTAAGATTCTTAATAATTTGAAGAACATGTCCTAGAGCGCAGGTATTCATCTGCTAATAAAAATTGCATTCAACTTGGACATTTCGCAAATCGCGGCCTAATGAAATCATCGTTATCTTTCTGTCACGACTAAAATGGACGCAGAGGATGCATTAGTAAGGTTTACAAAAAACAAAATTATGATCACTTTTTAAACCAAAAATTTGTTCTTTGCTAAATGCAAGGGATCATTAACAATAAAAAAAATGAAGCAAAAAGAAATGAAAATTGGGATGAATAGGTTCACACTAGAGTATAAATATTCAAATCGGTATATACTACGTCTTAAGACTCCTGGACTCCATTAAATGAAGTGAATACGAGAAGAGAAGACACAGGAGGGCGGGATGGAAGAGCTGCCGTTTTATGAGGTGCTCCCTGAAGAGGGGCGTCGCGCGCTCGTAAACGACGCGATGACCAAACGTGAGCAGCAAACCAATTCCGCAAGCAGCCATATAATGCGGCAGCTGTATAATGCACGAGCTTTATAATGCCACAGCCATATAATGCAGTAGTTATATAATGCAGTAGCTATATAATGCATTAGTTGTATAATGCATTAGTTGTATAATGCAGTAGTTGTATAATGCAGTAGCTGTATAATGCAGTAGCTGTATAATGCAGTAGCTGTATAATGCAGTAGCTATATAATGCAGTAGCTGTATAATGCAACAACTGTATAATACAGCAGCCACATAATATAATCGCGATTGTTCGTCATGACGTACTGCGGTAAGCATCTTCAACGAAATATTTAGTTTTAGTAATGCTGGCAGTATTAATTCACCATACAAGATAGCAGGAAATTAGTCATGATCGCGATGTGTTCTAACAAGACTTGAGGCTAGTGGGGCGTTAGGGCAAAAGGAAGTGGCAGGGTGTTAGCGGCAATAGTGGCAGGGGTGTTAGCGCAGTTCTCATTCCACTGAGAGTTGCAGCGCTGCCACCAAGTTTAGGACGTACCAAAAGTGTGGCACAAAAAAGCACCCCGCATGCAAATGAGCTAAAGCCACCGAAAGAAGACAACTCCAGACGCAAGAACCAACTTCAAATGAGAGTTCTTTGCCGCTAAAAACTCGTAAAGAGCTGTAATGGTTCGTAATTGCTTCATATCTGAATCTCCACAATGACATAATCCCTGGTCCCTGGTATATGAACTAGAATGTAAGGCACTTCATTAGAGAAAACAAGTTTATAAGTATTAAATTGAGATACAAATATCAATTATTCTAGCGGGGGAAAAAATTAGAATCATCTCTATTAAAAATTGCACGTATTCACGGGATGAAAATAAATAATTCGATAAATTTGATGAATGAGCTTCAGGTTGAGTGTTTGACATGGTTGCACGACAGCACGAATAACTAGCATAATTTTCCACGACACTACAGGCCTGCGGTTAAACTAAAAATAAAAAGGCATAAACAAGTCACCCTATTAAACAGTTCAGCACAAAATGACGATAGAGAGCTCGTCATATTGAAAAAAAAAACAAAGGAAAAGTATCTTACCATGATTGAAGCATGTCCCTCGACTTCACTGTAGAATCTGACGAATGCGCTTATGAACACCGCACCAGCAGCACGTTAGGTGATCGCGGTAGTTCGAGTTGAACTCGTAGTCTACGTAAATCATCTAATAAAGACGTTAGACTGGCGGTTAGCGATAAATTTGACTTAATATCAGTCTTTTCTAAACTGTGCATCATGATCAACGTTGAAAAGTTCGGCAGCTCCCGGAATATCAGCCGAATGATGTACGCAGAGTTAATCGGCATAGCAAATGAACACCGCCAAACCTATTGGTGTAATGGTGTAGGCAGCTTGGTTAGGTTAGCGATCCGCCGCCGTTCAAGATGCATCGTAATTCGTAAAAAAAAATGCAAAAGGGCATTTGATCGCATGAATAACAGCATTGTACAGTAATAAGTGATCGCGTAATATGATTCTTAAAAATCCCCCTGTCCCTTAGAATAGCCTAATATTGGTTGCAATGTGTATACACTATACATTTATAATTCATCAAAATTTTGTGTCCAATGGTAGACTACCGCCGTGGACTACCGCCTGCTCAAGAAGCCGTTAACTAACTACCGAAATTAAGCTTTATACCTACTCAGAAATGTTGGGAGTAAAATTAGTTGAATTGAGAACGTCTACCAATATTGAGGTTTCAGTTTCAATCAATCTTCAAATAAACAAGCAGAATCATTTGAGAAATGCAGTTTCTTGCTTTGACTCGAGTATTACTGTTTGAGTGTCAGACCTGGGCCGGCAGCAAGACAAGGCGTTTCCCACCGACACTCTAGCTAACTAGTAGATATTTAGTTTTCAAAATATTTTCCGAGTTTTTAATCACAATTAATAGAAGCGTGAGACTTGCCTACATAAAGCCGATTGTTTTTACAACACTAATGGTACAGTTTTGTCTGTTCAAATTCCTGCAACGATTACGAACGATAGTTACTCAAGAGACAAATCCAGACCACTCGAGTCTATGCGCCGGTCGGGCAAGCGACGCACATCCACACCTCATCACAGCTCTTGCTCGACTGGTGGCTCCAAAAAATTCACATTCATAATCTGGAGCTGAACGTTCTCAGCGTGAGAGAGGACGATCCAATTGATCCGTGCTACAATAAAATTTATTCATTCGAAAACAAATATGATTTCTATGATATCGAGACTGGTCATAGAATATGAAACTTATATGGATTTCAATTCGTATTTTTAGCGCATTTTCTCATTTATGAAAAAAATGCACTATTGTGCTCGCCATGTCCGTCCGTCGGACTCCGTCCGTCTGTCTGTCCGTCCGTGACTTGACGTTTTAGCCGACGAGAAAATGCGCTCTCTGTCACTCACTGCAGTGAGTACTCATTTATATTTTTTATTAATTCGCAGGCAAAAACTACGCAGTTCCGACGCTGGTCTCTTCAGTGTGAAGTTTGCTAAATAGGCGGCTAGGTTTGATAGATCTAAGCGTGCGGGCGATCATCCGATGCTAAAGCCCATCGGAGGTGCAATGGAGGTAGCTATGAGAGCGCTTGGAACCCATACTTTTGACGGCTGTTGTGAGCCTGGAGTATAATTTCCTGCTTTCAAATTGATTGCAACTCAATAAAGGTACCATATCATGCACTCAGCCCCAACCATGGCTTGCCGGAACTTCGCACCTACTGTAATAGCTAAGAGCCTTAGACGACTAACCGTCATTGTAGGGGCGATGTGTTCTAATCCAAAGGAAATGTAAGGGTTGCGTGTTTTACGCAAAGCTTGATGAAATCTTGCTCCGAATGCGCATTTGGAACAACGGCTGGGAACTTATCCAAATAAGATGAATTTCACATGCTTTTCTAACTTGGAGGAAAATATATTGACGTAAGATATTGTAGTCTAGTCTATCTGGAGACAAATGTTTGTCTTCTGATGGTATCAACCTCCTAATCGTATCTGAGCTAATTTAATAGAGATAACCTTATATGCGAACAAGTCAGCTGAGCATACAATATCATCACAGTCTAACTACATAATTGTAGTTTGAAAATTTTACTGTTTCTCATATTTTAGTAATAAATTTCTGTAACATTTGATTCTTCGGTGCCGATGTATCGTAGGGGCCTAAAGACCGAATTATTCCGTAGAGCCTTTGACTTCTGTACTTTGTACTCGTTATAATTTTTTCTTTTCATGCAGTGTATACTTTAAACATAGGTAATGTGTCCTTGAAGTTTACGTAATGAAAATATTTTGATGGCGTTTGAACGTATATACATTATTCATATTATTTGCACTTAACGTTAGACAATAATTAATTATTTATTAATTAACATTTGCATAATCTTGCGTAGATCAATTTTCTTACAAGTGCAAGTATTCTCCTATCGATCCTGCCCAAGACCCGCCGGTGTTTCCCGCCAAGCACGCGATATTGCAATCGCCGTACACACCATACGTCAAACTTCCTAGAACCCTGCCCTACCCCCACCCCCCAGTCTGCCACCGTGGCGCCTCTCTCATCTAGTCGCCACGAAAGATACTCAAGTAACTATAGGCCATATCCTAAAAAAATAAAAACGGAAAACATACGCACACTTGCAATTGGGCACTCCTGATTCTCCATTTCATATCTCGAACTTCATTCTGACACGAATTTTTACACAAATACCGAACAAGAATGTTACTGAGCCTGCCAGCAGATCATTCCCAGAAAACGAAGTCAATATATTGGATTTATCACACGCCGCCACTACTCCCGTCGCATCACGACTCTTCCAACGAAGAACAACACATTCCTTGGATCGCGCTGTGGCTGCGCTCTTAAAAGCTTAAAATTTTACAACAAATATTATTTTAAGCATGAATTGGACATTTTAATTACAAAAAAAATGTCCTGAATAGCTCGTGTAATTTTGTAATGAAACGATTTGAATGACAGATTCTTAGTCAGTTCTGGATAATTTATGTTTAATCTAAGATATCGTCCGACCAGACTTTCTTAAAAAGTGAACGATTATTTTCTCGTTGTATAACATGCTTGATAGAATTAAGCTTGCGACAGCTGGCATTCTAGCGCATTTTATCATTTAAAAAAAAAAACGCTATTGTGCTCGTCATGTCAGTCCGTTTGTCTGTCTGTCCGTGACTTTTTGTCGACGAGAAAATGCGCTCTCTGTCACTCACTGCAGTGAGTACTGAGTTATATTTTTTCAATTCATGCTGAGCCTCTGTTCACTTAATTTTGGTCTGTACTGTGAAAAAATCATCCTTTTGATTATACTAGTATTAGTGAATAAATTTAACTGATGGTGGAGCTGGTCTTCGAAATGTTTTCAGTGAAAGTACAGTGAATTTATTTGACATTCGCTTTGCTCTTAAATTTAATAATGTTGTGCTTTTGTGCGAGTTAGATATGAGAATAGTCAGTGCATGAGCAGATAAATTGAATAATGAGTGAAAAGTAAATTCGCTGAAAACACATGAATTTTAACCACTGTGTACATTAACATTGAAACAATTAGAATGTATTCATCAGGCCACGATATCTTACGTTATCACTGTAATACGTTTTGTATTACATCATGTATTTTCAATCATGATTTCAATATTTTACAATCATGGATTTTCTAAAAATAGTGCTTAAATTCCACAAAATTATAATATCACTTTTGGCAAGGAGAATCTCAAATCAAAGTGTTTCATTATACGTAAAACGATTTCAAAATTCTGAATCAATCGAAACAATACAGCCGAGAACGGAATGCTACCGCAAAAGCTAGAAGAGCAGCGACCCTGCATAGCCCTGCAGTCACCGACCCCAGATCATCGACCAACTCTGCTCAGCTCGATGAATTGGACGAGCCCACGGGACACGTGACTGCATCTTATACGGACGACGGACTTACGTAGCAACGAAACTTCGTCTCAAGCAGAAGTTAGTGAGCACAAGGAGTTTTCGTTCTTTGGAGGAATGTGTTCATTCGGAAACTATTATCTCTGCTTGTCGATACCCGAATTAAATGTCGTATCAACTGTCAATAGTAAAGAAATCTTATGTATGCATATTAATGATGCTAGTTAAGCAGCACTTCTCTATTGAAGAAGCATTAGCTTTTAATTTTTAAACCACGGCTGCATCTGGACCGAATTTTTTACGTTTCAGTAAAAGATTTACGAGCGACCGCTCCCTCGACGTTCGAAGAGACATTGTGTACACTCTCAAAATTTTAAACTTAATTCTGAAACTTTTTTAGAAAACAGTTAATGACCCAGTTGATTGTTATGTTTCATGCTAACACCTCCATCCACTCACAAAAGTGAAGCCCAAGTCTACGTCAGCGAAAAATGTCCAGCAATTATTTCAATTATCTTGCCTCCTGCTGTTGGCCTTTTACGGTACGAAGAGGCTATCGATGAAGTCACTTGATCCAGACCGGGGCCTTCACAATTGGTTTTATGGGCAGGAGGGCCTAAACCACCGTTAAATGTACACAATGCAAGCGAACATTTAATTTCACAAATCATCTAACATCTATATAAACGGTAGTACAGCAACAAATAGGAGAAGTTTGCTATTTATGACATTTATGAGGCTTTAAAATCATATTCGGGCTAATGTATATTGAATTTGTCCGCTTATTTTTTGTGAAGCGAAAAAATGTAATAAGTTTAATTGATGGGCATGCAATTATTTAGGGGGCCTAGAAATATTTAAGGACTGAAGCCCTTTCAAAACAGGCTTAATGACGTCACCGATATACGCAGCCCGCTTAGTGCGAGACTCCGTATCTCGTTTCAGTCCGAGACTCGGTTATATTTGGATTTTGACAACAGAGATCAAAATTAAAAGACATATTACATTTTTTATCACTGAAAAGTTAGATGTTGTGTTAAACTTGAATTATGGTTGGCAAACAGCCGGTAATTTCTACGAAAATATCATTAGGTTCGTTGCTAGGAATGATTAATGGTATTTTTTTTAGCCCATGCCTGCATGTGCAAAGAGGGAACATGAATGATGGAGGGAAAAGCTTGCATCATGTCATCCATAATGTAGCGTAGAGGAGAGTGAGTAGTGAATAGAAACAACACTTTTCTCGAGCAGGTTCGTGACTTGCCTAGTTAGCTTGGCACGCAAGGGCCACATCGCTCATCGCAAGGTCGCCATTGGGCTCGACTCGAGGTTGTTTGCAATGATCGGCTAGACTGCGACAATTACCAGTCAAAACCGGCCACGCGTCATGAATTTTTAACCTGTTTCGAATTCTTGGTCCTACGAAAATCGAGAACAAATGGTCGTGATTCAGCCATATGAATGGTTTATGATTTTAATATGTGTTCAATAAACACCTTCTACATGTCATGACAATCAAGGTATTTAATACCCGGACAATAAAATAAATTTGCATTAAAATTATGTAATTTGAATAGCGTCAGATATAATTATTCAACAAAAATTTAAATGTTTTCCGTTATTGTCCTGGTAATTTACTCGCCTGATAATCTTGCTCAACATTTTTAACGTAAATACAATCGTTCAAGAAACCCTTTATATTATAAAAGTCTTGAAGAGTTCTTTCATTCTCATCCAGTCAGACCGCCGTTATTTGGCATTTCAGTGTTCAGCGAGCGCTCATGGCTGTCAGTAATTTAAGATGGAAGTGCCTAACTTATAGAATCGATATTCAGCGAGCACTCTTGTCTGCCAATGTAATAAGATAGACGTGCCCAAGTTTAAGTATGGATATTCAGTAGACGCTTTTGGCTGCTAATGTATCATTGTATCAAGTAAGACATGCCTAAGCAAAACAATTGAATTTTTGCACGGCGACTGGCCTGTGCAGATCGGCAACACGAGACACTCGTTTTGTCATTGTGTACGGTTCTCACTATGGATTTGTTAGCGTAAACGAGCCCACGGTTAAACCATTGGTTGTCTGTACACACTTGTTTGTGTGAACGATCCTCGTGTCAACATTTGTTCACCGGCAAGATTCTTTGTTTGCCGAGTAAGTCGGTGTAGACCGCGGTATATTAGCAGCGATGCGAGATTTCCGCGCGTGGTGTGCGCCGCTCATGCTATAAGCGCAAGATGTCATCAGGTACAACAATATTGGCATGTGTTAGGGCATAACTGTTTATCAGATCGTGAAAAATGTTTAGAGGAGCAGAAGTTTGATGTTTGGTGGGGTTTCATAAGCATGTCTTGATGAATAATGGCATGATCATTTAATTCAGGCGAGTGGTTTTACTTATGTTAAACCGTTCAACTAGAGGTGAGAATATTGCTGATCTTGAAGGCCTACATCAAAATCAATTATAACCTTTCTCTCGAAAATAACAGTTGTGGCCTGCTGAACATGACGTAAGACTGAAAGTTGATCTTACGTGCAAGATTAACTCGCGGTGCCAGCTTGTTGTTATCAACTCATTAGATAGATCCGCTGGATCGGTTGCTCTGGAATTTCCTCAGCACATGAGCTCTATTTTGCCTCTAAACAATTACAGGTAACAATGTACGGGCAAATTAATAGAGGTTTATTTCATCAAACCCTGTTCTCATCAAAGAACAGGTTGACTCATTATACTAATAATGATTCAAACGTTTTCTGACATAACAAATGTATTCTTATTAATATTAACATGAGAGGGAAAGTCCAGCACGCTGATAAATCTAAAAAAGAATTATAGTAAATGCCATGGAATGGATGCGTGATTATTAACAGACATTGAGAAGTCACTCCCACAGTACGACGCGCCCGCACGGCAGTGAGATGGCAAGGAGAGCGACCACCAAGGCTTGCAATCAAGCTGCGGCCATGCAATATCTCGTCTACAGGAGACGCTGTACCCTCTAATAAATGAATAGGTCATAACGTACTAATTCTGAAGCACTTTAGGTATCACTGATAATGCCCTTTTTATCGGGCTAAATTGACCCACACAATGGCAAAAGTGCATCGCTGGACAATGTCTCACTCGTATCTACAAGTCTGCACTTGTATTCTCTGCTGCTAAGATCGTAAGATAATGTTCAACCATGATGGTGTTATTCACTGGATGACGCAGCATTGGAATAGCTCCAGAATTCAGGGACGGTAACAAGCAGAAGTGTCGAGCGTAACAACATTAATCATTTCAGAAGTACCGGTATGTAGTTACGTTACCAACTCGAACTCTACTTAAACTTCTACAAACATCAACAACCACTAATTTCAAAACAGAAGGTATTCAAGTTAGTTCTTAAAAGACGCTGGAGACTAAACCCACTCACAGAGGCCTATGGCGGCCATAACCCCCAAAAGCTCTTTTTCCATGACCGTGGCATATGCTACATTATAACTATTATATATTATATACCATTTATATGAAAACCTAACATTTTATTTAAGAAAATGGAAGAGAAGTTATGCAATAGCAAACAATGTGTTATATACACGAACTCGTCGGCGCTGTCGTCAGCGCGCTGTACTATGTATTATGTGACTTATATCCTTTATTTATTTATTCCATATATATGGAAAACTAACATTTTATTTAATTAAATGGAATAGAAATTATGCAATAGCAAATAATGTGTTATATACACGAACTCGTCGGCGCTGTCGTCTTCACCCAGTACAATATGTTATATAATTTATATCTTCTATTTATTCCATAGTTACGAAAACCTAAGATTTTATTCGGTTAAATGAAATAGAAGTTTAGCAATAGCAAACTATGTGTTTACTTACGTATAACTAAATGTTTATACCAAACATCAAGTGGTCGCTTTTGCGCCGTCACTGTCACACAGGCCGAGTTGTCTCCTATGGGATATCTTCACGAAGTCTGTTTGTTACAACACTTCTCTTCAACTTCACTTCCTGTTGTTTGTTTGTTTGTTTGTCTGTCTGCTAAAAATCTTATACCGTAATCGATATATAACACACTTCTACCTGCCCAATCGATCTGAAATTTTGCACGCTTGCGTATAGAGGGAGACAATGCATGAATCAATTGACAGAATAAATAATTTTGAAAATTAACATTTTTTCACGATATTAAAAAAAATTAAAAATAATTTTGTCTGCTACCAATATTATAATTGATATTTGACACACTTCTACCTGTCCAATCGATCTGAAAATTTGCACACTTGCGTAAAGTTGGAGACAATGCATGAATCAATTAACAGAATAAATAATTTTGATGATATAATTAATTTTCATATATTAAAAAATTTATACTTTTTTCAAGTTTTGAAAATAGAATTAGAACTTCATTGTACATGTGTAACATCAGAGACAATGGATTCTTTAGAAGTGTTGTCTTCAAAAAGTAATTTTTAAAAGCAGATTCCTCATTTATTTTATAACTCACTTTGCATATATCGGTCTAAAATTTGGAGGGTTATTCAAGCGATTTACTTTCAAATCATGTAAGTTGGGATAAATTAAATAAATTTGTATTTCAACTGTTATTATGAAGTAAAAATTTGCACGTCGATGTTCATAAAACGCGCGGATTTCAGATTGTTTTTGTGCTCGGCAGTGTTTTACCCAGCGTCGTCATTTGGGCTTTCATAGGGGGCTGAAGCCCACCCTATAATTTATCAGATTTGGCTATTTTACATTCAACTTAAGTTTGGGAAACTTTAATGTATTGATCGCTCATGTTGATTAAGCACTTTCAGTGGAAATTTGAGATTTGCAAGTTCGTTAAACCCACGCGATTTGGCTGCCATAGCACTTTCGTTCCTTAGCAATATCATTCTTTTTGTGGGGAAGTCTTGCAGAATAAAATCTACGGCTAAAATTTAATCTAAATTTGGCTTATATAGTCAGAGTCATTCCAAACGGCTGTGACTTAATTTTGCAATCGAATACACACCGTCCTATTCACAATTAAAAATTTTTCTCAGTAGGAATTTCGTTAACGTCACTAATTTCCTGCTGTGTTCAATCTCCAAACATTTTTCACATGAAAAAACTTATTATTCTAGAACGCAGCTGCTCAGTGCCTCTACCTTTAACGCGCGTCTTCATTCATGAAGATTTTTTAGTTCCACACCTGCACCCGTCGGCGTCCTTCTCGATCCGTTCATGTGTGTGGGACTGTCAACCCTCTGTAACGCTTTCCCCACTTCGGACGAGTGTCTATGGGCAGTTGTTGAACCCTCCAAGCTATCGAGACCTCTACCGCTGGACTGGGGCTCAGCCCAAATACGTGCTCCGGACATCAGCGTTTAGGTGGGTGGCATGACGGCCTTGGTACAGTGTTTCAATGCTTTTCATAAGCACCGATAAAATTTGATCAGTCAAGTATTCCTCTGGAGACGATCATTAACCAAATGCGAGCGCATTGTTTTTGTGCCATTTCAGCCTCTAGAATCGTAAAACATCATGTACAGCTCGTAGGGGATGATTTTTGCAATAGACTTTCATTCATCGTTGTGCAGATGAGTTTGGACATCCCTCACGTGTAGGGAACCTAGCGCTTATTTCACGGTTAACCACAATTCCCCTGTATCAGGCAATTTATCTCTTAACAGGTTATGCAGTCGCACCGACCTTATTCCTCTCTACAGCAGGTGGGGGTCTCCTCCGCGGCAGTTGCTCGTAGAACGAGACTGATCCATGACGTTTAATTCGAAGTTATTGGGACGATTCTTATATCCATATTCGTAATCGAGCAGTGAACCAAATTTATTAAATGAACCATTTTTTTACTCCTGCTATGGTTTTTTTCAAGACATGTTGAGAACAGATAATTAAAATATCTACTTGGATGAAGTGATGAAACATTGCTATTTGCTACTCCACCTTCTTGAAAGCAACTGAACAGCACTCGAGTCAGAAGAGTGCTCAACAATGAATACTACCAAATAAAAAAAATGTCTTAACTATAGAAGGAAGTCAAATAAGTGGCAAATAATTAATCTAGACAATCATGAATGTCTTAAATAGCCATATAAAACGATAGAATTAAGCCGGTAATTAAAGTAAAGTCTAATTTGTTAGGCAATGTATTTTCATAGGAAAAACTAGGTGAGGTAAGGAAGAATGTTTTCGATGAACCACTCGTCAGTGTAATGCATGTGGCCGCCGTCGCTTGTTAGGAAGTGCAGCTTGCCGGCCTCATCCAGCGCCTTCAGGCCCAGGCGATCCTGCATGGATGAGACTATAGTGATTCGGTGCACTGAAATGTTAAGTAGAATATGGGAGTAGGCATTCACTAATACACAATAAGAGCTTTATCAACACCAGTGGAACGCACAGGGTGCACGCTACCACTGTAGTGCAGTGGTAGCGGCACAGAGTTAGTCATGGTCCGGCATGTTAGAGTTCGAGTTAGTCATGGTCCGGGCAACTCAGTTCATTTCTGGGTATCGTTGGTGGGTATTGCTTTCGGCATGGTCTTGGGAACTTCAGTAAAGACGTGGTGAATATTTGCAGTATATTCTTTGCATATAAATGCATAGTTAATTTGCGTTGTAAGCAATCTACTAACAATACTTTTATACAATCATATGAGTTCTAATATTACAACGGAACATCCTTGGTGTTGATATTGGCACATAGTAAATTAGTAACTGATGAGGATATCAATTTATATGACCCAATATATGTTATTGGAAAACTTGAAAGTAAGTCTAGAAAATCACGATAAGCTGAAGAGTCTAGTTGCTGAAAAACACACATGCATACAATCCATACACACATCTTGTTGCCTCAGGGAATTGTGTTTTATGAACGTCTGCAAAATTCCAAGCCAATGGACGTTTTGCTTTGTCAACCGTCAAAACGTAGACATTATTGTTGTTCGTGTAATTTCGATTATGTCCATCAATCGGTCATGCATCACCCAGCTAATCCTGACAGTTGAAGATCTTGCTGCCGAGATTAACAGCGCTGGCCAGACGGACACTATATTACTTGACTTTTCCAAAGCGTTCGACAAAGTACCCCACCAGCGACTGCTGTCGAAGCTGGAATTTTATGGCATCCGAGGAAGGGCCAAGCAGTGGATCACCGGTTTCCTGTCTGGACGAACGCAGCAAGTGGTCGCGGAGGGGAAAAAGTCCAGTGTGGGGGTCGCGTACTCTCCGGCGTCCCACAAGGCTCGGTGCTCGGACCGACCTTGTTTCTTACATACATCAATGACGCCGGAGTAGGAATCAACGCCAGAGTCAGATTTTTTGCTGATGACACGCTCATTTATTCTCGCATACGATCACGACTTGACGCGCAACGACTACAAGAAGACCTACATAAGTTGGAAATGTGGGAACAAAAGTGGCAGATGGCCTTCAACGTTGACAAGTGCCACCTGCTGTCAGTCACCAGGAAGAGGAATAGAGTGCCCACTACCTACTCGCTCCATGGACAGGCGCTGGAACAAGTCCCCAGCGCCAAGTACCTCGGCATTGAAATATCAGAAACTCTGCACTGGGGGAAACACATCGAGGCAACTGCAGTCAGAGCCAACCGGTCCTGCGCGCTCGCCTGTCGAAGTCTTAAGGGATGCCCAACACAAGTCCATGTTCACTGCTATAAAAGCCTCGTACGACCGCTGCTAGAATATACATCACCGGCCTGGGATCCGCATCAGTAGCACTGAGAACCTCCCTTGAGATGGTACAACGCAGAGCGGCCCGCAGAATCCTGGGAGACTTTAGCCCCACATCCAGTGCCACTAAGATGGTAGCCAGACTTAAGCTGGAAGAGCTCCGTCTGAGGAGAACGGCAGACAAAGCATGCATGCTGTACAAAATGCTGCATCGCCTAGTCGATGTCCAACCTCCTTCAGGATTGTGTCAACCAGTCACACGCGCAACAAGGGGGCACCAACAGAAGCTGCAGGTTCCACGCAGCAGAACCGACGTCCACCTACACTCCTTCTTTCCGTCAGCCATCAGAATACGGAATTCCCTTAGTGCAGACGGCGTGGCAGCAACATCGCTACCTGCCTTCCAGTCAGCTATGCAAGGCTGGCTGAGGGCGTACCATAACTAAAACCTTTCTATCGCCTGTTTCTCTAATTTACTTATTTTTTTTTTCTTAGGACGTTACACGTTCTCCAATGCCCTCATGTGCGTGCGCGCAACCGTTGGTGGGGTTTTTCTTCAATTATGAAGTATCCACAGTATTATTATGAATATGAATAGCGAACCTGTTTTCAGAATACTTCTACGTATCAGTTGTTATAGTTTTTAAATCACTAGAATCAATCCTAATATTTACATTAAATTTCCGAATATTGATAGAAACATTAATAGAAGTGATGACATCTAATGGACTTAGATTACACATCTTATGAATTGATCAGGAATAATCCTGGACCCAAAAGAAAAAACTCAGAAAGTCCCAAGGGCAAACCTCGGTGTAGAGAACGGACTCCTGAAGCGTTTGTAGTTCAATGTCCTGACCAGGTTTGTAAAAACCAAACCACGAACTTTCTCGGGGAATGACGGTTATATCCTGCAGGAACAGCACCAGAATCAGGTTCTCCAGCGCCAACAGGTTCTGCTTGTAACTCTCGTTTATCGTCTGGAAAACATGGCATCAAGAATTACGATTATAAACAAAAACATTGACATACCTAATATTTTTGGGCTTTAGATTAGTGGTCACGCACAGGCTGCAAGGCTCAACAAATATAGCCTATAGAAAAATGGGCTAAGAATATAGTGGCCGTTCGATATGATTATAGACAGCTTACATTTTCCTGGTTGATGTCTGGTAAGAAGATGTTGCCCTGGCGGTAACCTGCCTCGTCCAAGGGGTCGTGCCAATACTGGGCCTGGATCACGTGATTCTGGAGCCCTCTGGTGAATGAAATGGAAAGTTATACTAATATTCGAATCAAGGCAGGATTTTTTAAAAGTATGTATATTTTATAATAGTTCAACTCATTCAGAATTCATTTTGCTTACTGTAAGTTAACTGGAGCAAATATATATGGTTATATTATTAATGCAAGAAAGCACAATTGAAGCAGGATAGGTACCACACTTTTGAGATGCAGCAAACAAAAGCATCACTCTGCGTAACATATATTCAGATCAAAATAAGGCTGCGAATATTCAGTTATTAAGTGAGCTTTCACACAACAGTATAAAATAACACAAATCATAGTTGTAATTAATAACAGCCAGTTTGTATCCTGATTCCTGCTACAATGTATCATTTAAAAACATCAATAAAAAATAATCCTCTCCACAATTCCGACAGCAAAGTTCAATTCCCACATAATGCTTTAGAATACTAATTGTATTGGTAAAGTACACAAGATCATTATAATGTTGATGCTAAAGAGTGAATTTTTTTCAGAGATGAAATTTTTGGTTACTTATGGTCACAAAGATGGATGACCAAACACATGTACATAACCAGAGTATCTTGAGTTACGCACAAAGCTTGTTGACCTTAGCAGGGCAGGGCATCACACCCAACAGACCTGGGTGCTGGCCATCTCACAGTCTCTAGGCTCTTCATGACTGGACAGCCCCAACATGTATGAGTGTGCATCATCAGCCCCCGCTCAACTGCAGTTCACAAATGAGGCCACACACAAACATAAAACACTGTAAGTGAATGAAAACATTGATGTGAATGCCTACATGCAAAGCATGTCTTTCTAATATAGGTACTTCAATCATAATCACTTATGGTAGAAAGGCATGGAAACAACAAAACCCTATATTTTGTAAAGCAATGTGACAAAATCATCAAATACCTATGTAACATTGAGGTTTATGCAAACTTTGTGTTGTGAACTTTGGCATGCACCAACAAAGCTGTCCATAACTCTAAAGTCTGTCCATACAGATAGTTTTGCAGTAAAAAAATAGTTTTACTGTATTATTTAATATTACCAATATGTTCAACAGCATATAGTATGTTTGTTACCTGGGGACTTCTTGTATTCATGAACACACCCATAATTAATTGAAATTTGGTAACAACAAGGACATGTTCCAGCACAAGCCACATTTTCATTACAACATGAAAAATCAGAAAGGGTGTCAACATTTGCTTTGCACAGGTTCCTGGTACATAAATCCCATGATTTATAGTATAAAAACTGAGTGGGTTAATTACGGGAGGTAAGCGCCCTGAGAGAGCACTAATCGTAGGTCTTCACAAAAAGGTTCAGTGAAGTTGTCACAAGTTGGGAAGCCAAAAACACCTTGATGTTGAGAGCCCAATGTTGCAAAATTGACCATAGGAGGACTGGGGCAACGTTGAGCCACAGCACGGCTGATAAATAGTGAGGCTTTCAATAGGAATAATAAAGTCAATAAATCAAATTAGTGGGACAAAAAAATGCAACGAACTGTTGTCCGAGATAATGGAAAATAAGATCTAGGTAATTCTATCCAGCATGAAACATTCTTGAATGCATGCTCAATGAACTCCTAAGTATTTTCCTTGAGGATGCTGTTCCTATTTTCAGGAACTGAGAAGATAAGCAGCATAAACTAATGCAACTTTTTAGATGTTTGAGCCTATCACTACCTACCTAAAGCTAAATTTAAAAGATCACTATGGCACACATATCTCTTGGAAATGACAACAACAGCACAATTTCTCAAATATACAAACAACAGCAATGAAATACCAGAGTTATGGCAGCATAATGAAATTAAATTTTTTAGACTAAAATCATAAATCAATGAAAATACAATACATTTTATCATTCAGAGAAAATTCTGTGCTGCCCTGGATTTAAATGCATGCAGATTGTAGCCCAACTCATATGCACACAAGATTTAGGTACTCACAGGAACTGCCCTCCCTGAGAGAAGCCTATGGCATGGTATCCACCAGAGAGCTCTGGGTCTGCTTGCAACTTCTCACAAACGAAAGCTACTTGATCATTAGCATTACCAAGGAAGGACGATTCTTCATCCTGCTCACAAAAAATTTCCCCATCTTTAGTTTTTTTAATATTAGTACCTACCTTGTGAATAATTCAATGAAGTAGGTACTATAATTGATATATGTTAAAATGACATCCATTTTGTTGTCATAATCCAATAAAGATCTTAGCAGCAAGCTGTCCTATCAAATATGATAAGTGCATTTGTTAGCTGTCATTTTTGGGGTTGCAAGATTGCTAGTATTAAGTTAGATATTTTAGTCAGACGAAATTGCTCTGTGAACTCAAAATTTTTGTGTCCAATGCATATTCATAGCTAGTATACTGCCAGTAGCTCTTCTTGCAATTACAAGTAAATTTTTGCTGATTATAAATAATGATATAAGATGGAAAAACAATTTTGCAATCCCAAAAATGATAACTTATGGAATCTCATATATATTTTTTCTTTCTTTCTGCAGGGGTTAGAGAATGGGAGCACTGCCCAATAAACTATAGAATGTGCCCTCCCACAACAGAAAATCTGGAATGCAATGCCCTGGAATTAAATAAAGCATAATTGGAAACCCAGCTCTCACCATTGATTAAATACTTGTTGGGTAGAGAAGTACTTGCAGCTTGTAAAAGAGTGCCTATTAGTCTAGCAGCAAAAGTACAGAAGAAGCTGTTGATGAAGCTGTTGCTGGTGATAGTGTGAAGCACTGAATCATGTCAACCCAAAACAGTTAGACCATTAGTTATTAGATGAGAAGCCAAAAAGTTCTATGACTGGCAAATTAAAGAGGTAACATTGAGAATAAATTATGTTGCGATTGGCATTGACTGCAAGACACATAGAAATAATAGCAACATTGAGTAGGAGGTAACTTTCAAACAATATTGAGGAAAAAATACATTGAATAAAGGTGAAAAAAGGATATTTAAAACAAAAGTTGAGTACAAGATATGTAAAACATACATTAGAGTACAAGATACATATAAACATACATTGAATACAAGATAAATAAAAATAAATATTGACTACAAGATAGGTAAAACATTGAAACAAGTTATGTTAAACATATGTTGAGTTCAAGATACATGAAATAAAGGTTAAGAATAAGATGCTACATGTAAAGCATCTTCATTTTAGCCACAGCATGGATAATTAATTATGAATTAATTAGATTTAATTTTGATATCAGAATACAAAATACAAATGAATCACTTTAGCCAGATGCCTAATAGCCCATGTGACAGGGAAGTCCCAGGGAGTAATTAAAATTGAACTTACTGCAATGATGCTGTTGCCTATCATGATGCTAACAACATAGGTTCCATTGTGCTGTTCTTGAATAAGGTTTTTGATACGGCCCATAGTTGAGGGATTGCAGCATGAGTCACCTATACATTATACTGTAATTAAAAAGTTATTGACAAAAGTATTGATCAAGAAGCAATCTATCATGTTTTCATTGACAGACATTAGAAAATTTTTAAATAATATCAAAAAATAAATGTAAGCATAAACTAAAAATTTTAGCCTTAGCATGATTTTATTTGAGTGTTTATATTCATACTATGAACTTGTTTGAAATAAATTCTTGACTGGAGATAATCAATTTTAATGAATATATAATTCTGTTAAGCTAACTACCTGTTTTATGAATCAACAATTGAGGGCAACTTACCCATTCCGTGCCATAGCACAACAGGCAGGTAGTCAGACTGTGCCACAGTAATTGAAGCAGTGCACAGTATTAAAACCACACATATCAAGGAAGTCATTACTTTAAAATATCAAGAAATATCATAAAAATATCTGCAAACAACAATGAAATTATGAAAGTGTATATCAATATCAGGAATCTTTACTAAAAACAAATTAAAATGTTGGACAAGGTGCAAGTAATTTTTTCCTGATGAAAATTTATAGGTCATTAGTAATTAGTACCCCATGGAGATTGTATATAAATATATATATATATATATATACATGTTCCTTTAAGCATGGTTCATTGAAGACCAGACTTAGTTTGATAGACTCCATGTCTCCATCCACCAACCCTCAAACTACAGGATTTGTCAGAACCTTGAGACTGTTTTTGGAATAATTTTTTGGAGCTTTAATTCTTATTCTTCTTCATATTTTTGCCATTTAGTAATCATTTCTTATAAAATTCTAATTTTTGATTAGGTAGTATCCTATTTTTTTTGCATTTTTCTCATGTCAATCCAAATTTCATCACTTAATGCATATTTTACTTGATGAATGATTGATACATCAAAAATTTTGTTTACAAATTAAAAATATCCATCTGTATGATTTTTGATTTACCAGTTAAAAAAAAATATTGTTCAAATATGAAAAAAATAATAAGTAAATTATCAATAAAGCTAAAAAATTTTAATTGAAAAAGTATAGTTTAAAAAAGCTGAAAATTACTCCATTTTCAATATGCAATTGAATAAAGGAGAAAATTCATAGTTTTTCACTTTTATTTGTATTACACTTAAATTTATATATATTTTTTAGATTTTTTACACTTTTCAGATGCATAATTTTTGTTATAATTGAAAGAAAAATTTTGTTGGGACATATATTCAACTAAAGGTTTCATTTTTGGAGATTCCTGCAAGATCAATTATCCCTACTTAATTATGAATTATGATTAAAACTGAAGAATCCAGCTGCTACTGCACAAGGACAAAGTGGCTGCAACTGCAAGATTCCAAATTTATAAAAAATTCATCATTTTAGAGCCACAAGATTTTATTTATAAGTACGAAAATTCAAAACTATTACCTAGGGACCAAAGAGAGGTAATTTAAAAAAATCCTTAAAATATAGGAATAGGCTTAATTGAAATAAAGAAACGCAAACGGCAAACAGATGGAATAACAGTTATAACACCCTTATATTTTGACTTAAGGCCTATCTAATTATCCAACCAATGAAGCTATTAATGATCAAACTTCTACACAAAAAGCACTGAGTACGTAATTTTAGAAAATTGTTTATTTACGTACATGATTCCTTCACCCGCTCACCTCAGCTCAAACAGCCTGAAACAGGTAGGTATCCTGCTCAACCTCTAAGGCAACTCCAAACAACTTCGAATTTGATGGTTACTATGACAACTATACAAAACGGTCACTTGAAACCTGACGTAAAGAAAAGACTTACTTTCAGTATGAGGTATTTATGATTTATCGGAAATATTGTCTTTAATTTGTATTTGTAGGCGCAAAATTCAAATGAAAATAGTGAAATAGTCAAATCATAGCCTGTCTACCAGTTATTGTGCAAAATCCGCGTGAACTAGTTCACAAAATACATTATTCGCACTCATATAGAAAGAAATTAAGTTATAATTAGCAGGAATTTTAATGCATCAGCAGAAATCTCATATCACTAAAATGTTCTTTGAAATATTAGATTGCTCCCTATACTGATTTGGCAGGTAGAAAGTCACGAATGAAGTCGAGATGTATATACCTATCATGACCTAAAGATCACGACTAGGTTCTACTGAATACACGTGCAAAGTTTCATCGGGATACGTTCATTAGTTTGGGAGACATTTTAGGTTCGCCGTTGTATGTGTCAAAGCTTGGAGACAGGTATCTCAACATCCGAGAAATCTCTTTCAAATCTCCGAAAAGCATTTCCAGAGAAAAATCTAGGAATTCACAGCAACGAAGTCCTGAGTTCAGAACAAACGTGTCTTAATAATTGTTGTTCCTTGAGTACATCTGCCCATTAAGAGACAATACTGTCAAGGACTGATGTCCTCGTGTCCAAATTCAGTGCCTCACAGCTGAAAAACTGATGAAAACATCACAAGCCCTAATCGCAATATCTGGCGTAAACACGTACGAACGTGTGGTGGTTCCCAGGATGCAACGGACGCCAACAGCTGGCAACAATTCACCCGGCAACTCCCACGACACTCGAATGATTTTTAAGCAAATTCTAATGCTGCATATTACATGAAGTTCATTTTTAAAATAAAATTTTGTAGATGCGCAGCACCAAAATACGCCGGATTCCTTACTGCAGCCGGCAAGTATGGGAGGGAAAATGCGGAGCATTACGGGCCAGCTTGCGTCTGAGAGGGTAACAGAGTTTGCTAAAGTCTGGGAGGATAAAAGATTTAGCTGGAATTCTGGAGGATAACTAAATCTGCTGGAGTCTGGAAGGGTAACTGAGTCAGCTGAAATCTGGGAGTGTAAGTGAGTCGAGGAAGGTTTACTGAACACTGGAGTCTGAGAGAGTTTACTGACTGCTGGAGTCTGCGAGGGTTTACTGACAGCTGGAGTCTGTAGAGTTTACTGCCTCACGAGAAGAGTCATACCCCGGCAGAATTCACAAGAAGAGGGCGGGGTATGTGGACGTAAATGCAAAGTAGACGACGCCAAGTAAAAGGGCTTACAACAAATGGAAGAGCTTTCATATTTAAAATAAATATTTATGGGTTACAAGATGGACGCATCGAAATTATGTGCTTTTCTTTGAAAGGACACTTTTGTTATTCATGTATAAATTTCGGTAAATTTCAAGTAAAATATTGTTTTAAAAATTTCGTGAGAAAATGTTTGACCTTTCTCATAGGCCAAATAAACATTTTTACGTTTGCAATGCGTAACAAAATATATATTTTCATCCTACAATTGATTAGGGTTACGAGTATTTTTGAGCCATAAAACGAAGCTGAATTTTCTAAAATAACGTAATTAATCTCGTGACATAATTTCCCCAAATAGCTAAAGAAGTAATACGTAACATTTCTATACTGAGCGTTGCAGTCTCCTAATCACCATTGCAGACTGCAGGGGTGACTGCCAAAGGCTGCGTTGGCTTCGAGATTCACAGATATTTTTCCTCCAGCCTGCACGTAGCGGCAGGTGATAAGGTTAGGAAAACTTACTAAACAACTTACTCGTATATAACCATTGAAAAAGTAAAAATCGTGGAGGGACAAGCGATAGCTTTAAATACTGAATCCAATAATAGAGAAACTTTATATAGTTTTATATATTATACGTATAGTCATTTGTTAAACATAAACGATAAAATTTACCCTCAGTTGTCTCAAGAACAACATTTTAAGTATCGTAAAATTAAATACTAATTATTTAAAATAGTAACTTGGAGATACAATATCAATCATAGACTGCATAAGTAAAAAAAATATTTGAGATGCTTAAAATGCCTCGCATTGCAACACAACAGCGACAGCACAGGAGTGAAGGAAATTAATTATTAATGCTCCGAGACGTCAAGAACTAGAAGGAACACTGAGAAAGGTTACATGGTACATGATACATTATTATTGCATGGTTATTGAATGTGTAGAATGAATGTATCTCATGAAGTTACGCTAGCTAATAATTTTCGACAAATAATGCAGAATTTTTGGACCAACTGGAATATAGTTCTGCATCCACGTGGAATTATTTGACATCATTGCGTTCGTTGTCATGAATCCTTAGCAATTGCAATCAAAAGTTCTTTTTGAAAATTATTCATCAATTTGCAATTAGAAGTTACACAAACAAAATTTAGTTTTATATAAACGAATACTTTTCCACAACTACTTTTATGATTGCTATGACCTGTGATCTCGACAAATTCCTCCCTGTATACAATAAGAGAACTTATGACTGTTTATTTAGTCTCCGACTCTCAGTTGTCTCTTCTCATGAGGAATGAACAACAAATTATTGCCTTTCAACAAGGTACTCAGCAGTTGACCACTTGACAGCCCTGCTACAGAACACTACTGCGCAATAAGTGCATAGCTCAAGAAAGTTCACAATTCTATGAAAAAAAAATTTAGTGAATTTAAAAGCTTCATTATAAAATTATAATTGGCGTGAAATCGTACACATAGCCACTACATAATATAAAAAATCCCCAACATGTTGACCACTGCCACAATGAGGTACAGAAACGATAGTAAATAGTTTACAATTGGTGATCAGCTCCATAGTAGATAGTAATGTTTAGCTACATTTCAACAGTCACTGAAACTGCACATTCTCACAATCTTCTGGTCAATTCAACAATGCTTCATTACTATTCAATATTTTGCACAATAATATTGTATATAAATGGGGTTCTTCAAACGTGACCTCTTTTCATCGTTTCATCGAAGCATTAACAGAAACCGTAATACAAAGCATGAAATGCGTAGCAAATGTTTTCCTTATGAAGTAAATCAGTTTGGAAATCCATTACCTATTCCGAGTTTAAATCAATTTAGCCTTGGGCGCATTTTACCAGATTATGTAACTTTTTCCTACAGTGGAAGAATGGTCTAAGTGAGGAATGGAAGGATGGTCTCGATGAACCATTCGTCCGTGAACTGCATGTGAGCGCCATCGCATGTTAGGAAGTGCAGCTTGCCGGCCTCATCCAGCGCCTTCAGGCCCAGGCGATCCTGCATGGATGAGACTCGAGTGATTCGGTGCATTTAAATCAGTACCGAAATAGGGGTATATATTTGGAGATATGTTGATTATAAAAATACAACAACACCTGAGAAATGAATATTGAAGGTTCCAAAAATAAAAACATCCCTAGAATACTGATAGTGACAAATCGAAGAACAATTGTAAAAAGTCTCAGAAATTCAAGAGTGATAGTCTTACATCATGTAAGACTATCACTCTTGAATTTCTAAGACTATCACTCTTGAATTTCTGAGATAGGATATGTACATAATTGACTGAAAGTGTAAAGTTCCTGGCCTTTCCAAGCTTTCAGGTCCTGCTTTCCAATATTCTATGTGTACTGGTTAATTTAATATCCCTCTAGAATTCCACACTGCTTACATGCCCCATAAAGTAACTCAAAAGATACCGTACCTATACAAGTGCAAACCTCGGTATAGAGAACGGACTCCTGAAGCGTTTGTAGTTCAATGTCCTGACCAGGTTTGTAAAAACCAAACCACGAACTTTCTCGGGGAATGACGGTTATATCCTGCAGGAACAGCACCAGAATCAGGTTCTCCAGCGCCAACAGGTTCTGCTTGTAACTCTCGTTTATCGTCTGGAAAACATGGCATCAAGAATTACGATTATAAACAAAAACATTGACATACCTAATATTTTTGGGCTTTAGATTAGTGGTCACGCACAGGCTGCAAGGCTCAACAAATATAGCCTATAGAAAAATGGGCTAAGAATATAGTGGCCGTTCGATNGTTGCAAAATTGACCATAGGAGGACTGGGGCAACGCTGAGCCACAGCACGGCTTGTAAATATTAAGGCATAGAAATAAGAATGATAAATCAATCTATCAAATGAAAGAGATAAATAATAAGCTTAATAATAAGATAAATTTTGCATATGATACTTGAAATCCAATGTATATTGGCTTGGAGTGGCCTACATTTTCATATTATCATGTTCAGTGCACTTCATGCAGCAATTTTACAGGATTTTCCTTCACTTTGCAACATATTGAGAAGATTTTCAGATGTATATATGCTGGCTGGTGAGAATTTCTCTGGATTCAAAAACTAAAGTTGAATGGAATATCATAATGCAGCAAAAAATATCTGAGCTATGAGAAATTGACCATTGATAAAATTAATAAACAAGTATTATTGCTGGTATGTAAAAATTTTTTCTTTGGTATTTAAAATACATCAAAATGAAAAAAAAACATGTCTGCAAACAAATCAATAAATGCACATGAAAGTTCTAGATTGGACATTAATTTAATGCAACACTGAAGTACTCACAGGAACTGCCCTCCTTGGGAGAAGCCTATGGCATGGTATCCATTAAGGGGACGGTCTAACCTAAATTGGAGATAGCCTATAACTCCTAAAGTTATTATCCGATCATCATGAAACTTCACATTCAAACGTAAAATGTAAAAATAAAAACATTTTACTTCTATGAATTTTTCGAAAAAATTGATAGAAAACAACATTTCTTAAAGGGCCTAAAAACTGCCCTTCTTTGGGAAGCTGTCACGAAATCATTTTTTGACGCACAGGGATGATTCTGGTACCGTTGAATGCGTTGAAAAGTGAGCTTTAAGATGAGCCCAAAAAGTGGAAAACGCCTAAATTGAAAATTTTAGGTTAGACGGTCCCCTTAACAAGCTCTGGGTCTGCTTGCAGCTTATCACAAACTTCTGCTACTTGATCATTGGCATTGCCAAGGAAAGCCTGTTCTGCATCCTGCTCACATTAAGAAATTCTCTTTTATTCTTAATACAAATCAAGTCAGATGGCAATTCATACAATATGATTATCTTAACTTGGCTGATGAAAAAGCAAAGTAAATATTCAAAGAATCAATTTAATTTGATAATGTTAACAATGATACAAGCATTCTTCAGTTATAACTAATAAGGGATTTACAGAAGAAGAAGAACCCTAAGCTACTCTACCTCTATGTGTCAACACACATAAATGCCAGATTTTAAATGATGCACAACCCTGCTTATTAGGTTTGGCCCAGAATTTTGCAAAAAAATTATTAATGGAATATTGAATCAAAAGGCATTTCACTAATACTTACACAAAACAAATGACTACACCATGTCTGAAGCCCTTACACTAAATAGTGCTACAGGCCTCCATCTAGTAATTTGAACCATATGTTTGATTTCTACTATCCTACTAATTTCTATTATAAACATTCATAGCCTACCTAGTAATCTACATTTCTTAAGGAATAACAGAAACAAAAATGAAAATTTTCATTACATAAAACTTTATGCCTTAACCTTAATTGAATAGCTGAATTAACTTGGTCACCATACTTCTATATCCTTAGTATCCTTCTATACCATACTTCTATATCAACATGAATAATTTATATTTTAATATTGAATGAGAATTTACATAATGTTGAATTGAGAAGAATCTCTTGAAAATTTTCTAACATTTCCTAGCATTTTCCTAACATTTCCAAATACTCCACAGCCTGTAGGAGTAGAAAAGCCCGATTCTAGTTAGAAGCTCTTCAAATTAAATGTACAATTGTCTATGAATGAGTATGGCATGTCAAAAAAGGCAGAACAGATGACCTGTTCTAGCTGTAAAGGACCTATATGTGATGACAAGACTGCTTGCCATCTGATTGTGAATCTTTGCCACTATTGTTCTTAACCAATTTCCCCCAGCATATCAACCTTTGTTAGCTAGTTGAGGTTACTGTTCTGTAAAAAAATCAAAGAGCAGAATGAATTCTTTAAAGACTAATGTGGGCTGGATGATAATTATATTAATGAAATTTATTAACATTTCCCATCAACTTTCAGCTCCATTATCATTGCAATCATTAATTTCTGGAGAAACAAAGAACATTTTAATACAGTAGCAATCCCTTGATTAACGCGGTTAATAAATCCCCGAGTTTTACCGTGTTAAGCAAAACCGCGCTAATCAAACTTAAGAATATATGGGAATAATTATAATGAATCCTCAAAAATAGCAAAGGAAAGGAAAATTATGTAGTTTGATAAAAGTGAGCAGTAGATATGGCAGCGATCTTGACCAGTTGAAGGCTAACGAGTAACTAGCCCTTTACGCACTGAATTATGTTTCGAAAGTGAAAAAACAATCTGAATTACTTTTCAGATCACGCGCAGTCTTTGTGTTAAACTGGCAGTAGCGACGCGCCTACTCCATCGAACGTCGTTCGAACGAGTTCACAACATGTGACGCTACCATCACACTCGCGGCTAGACTCCAAACATATAATTACTCTCGGTAGAAGCTTTTATTTTCTGTGTGACGAATTCGTCACACCATGGCTTAAAGGGCTAGAGCACCGGCATGGCGCACTTACCGGCGAACGTTGCCGAACTCGATCATTAGAGTTATGAACGAGACATGGCGCGGTTAAACCGACTCTTTAGTCAGCACGAGTGCCTACGGAACGGGACCTTATTTAAAGAATTATTGGCTGAAATTCATAAAGTAACAACATTTGAAGAATTTTTCCAAAAGTCGTAACATAAGTAACAACATAAGATCTAATAAGCAAAAAGTAACACTTTTGTTACGAATGTAACACCTCTGGCTAGAGGCGGGAAAATGATGCGTTGTGAAAAAAAAGTCGCACTAATCGAAACTGGCACCGCGTAGATTAAGGGTAGGTCGCAAATTTTTTTTCCGCGTTAATCAAAACCGCGGTATTCAAAACCGTGCTAATCAAGGGATTGCTGTAGTTCAATATGAACCTCTTATACTCCCAAGATAAATTTTTTAGAATAAATAGTAAGCTAATTAAGATATTCAGTATATCAGTGCTCTAAATTGTATGTCAGATGTCAAGAAAAATAATATTATTGATATCGGAACAAAAATTATTGGTCTAGGCCATGAACCCTTGTAGTCTCATAGCTTGACTTCTGCCTGGAGAGCTGTAAGGCAAACACAATTTGGGTTCTATCACAATAAATGGCTTGATGAAGTGACCAACATTCAACTTACAGAAATAATGCTGTCACCTATCATGATGCTATAAACATAGGTGCCATTGTGTTGTTGTTGAATAAGGTTTTTGACATGGCCCATGCTGAAAGGATAGCAGCATGTATCACCTGGAAAAGTGAAAGACATTAAAAAAGTTATTAAATAATGCAGTAGGTAATCAAGAAGTGATTTATTTAATTTTTCTTGACATGCTTTGAAAATATAATGCCAATATCAAACAACAAAAAATTCATCTGCAGCCAAGTCTTTTCTCATAAAACTTTTTTTAAATTTACTTTATTGGATTTTTGATTTTTTATCATCAATATCCATGTATTTTATGGATTTTTTATTGATACCGGTACTGTTCACAAGCTTGACTGAAGATAATTAACTGAAATGAAAAATTGCTATTTAATACCATCTACTCAAGTGCCATTAACTCATATGAGCCATCAACTTACCCATTCCATGCCACAGCACAACCGGCAGGAAGTCAGACTGTGCTTTGATAATTGAAGCAACCCATAGTATCAAGGTCACAGGTATCCAGAAAATCATTATGAATGGATGTAAATAAATTTCCCAATAATAACTGAAATTGGAGAAACTAGTTGAATCAATTTATAAAAATCATATCTTCAACACATTTCATGTAGACATAAGAATGAGGTCACATCCTCCTAAAAGGAATAAGACAAGTTTCATACTGCATAAATAAGTCACAAGGATTTAAAACTGAAGTCACAAGCCATTTTCACTTCAATTTTTTATTATACATAATTTTGTTTAATTTGTTCTCCCTTACATGCACTGCAAAATTTTAACCACTAAATTAGTTTCTGGCTTCATGCCAGCTTATAGAGCCAGGAAGACCTTCATTTAAGGTAGCCTCTTTTCAAGTTTTTCATCCCTCCTGACCTTGAAACGGCACCTATAAAGAATTGCTGGTTAACAGGTAACCTTGATTCTCTTTTTGAAGAGAATTGAAGGCCCTAATCAATTTGTAGCCAAATACCATCCAGATAAGAAAATTTAAGAAAACAAATTTACCATCTCTGCTTTGCTACTATAGGCTAAGCAGAGATGGTAAAGCATTATCATACAAAATTGTTTTGTATGATAATGATTATCATACAAAACTACCAGCATTGTCATACAAATTTTTTTTCAAATCTTCAGTAGATGAGGAAATTAAAAATGAACCGATTCTAAAAATCTCTGGTTTGTCACCCAGACTGTAAAGCGAAGCACAACATAGGTCGAGGACGCCGATTTCCTGCACCAAAGACGCCGAGGTGGATGCCACTGGACGCCAGTCGCCAATTATGCTTTCCATGAATCGCGATTTACAATCAATATGGCCGATAAGCCATATTAATCTACACGCTACGATCGGAACTACGTGTCGTAGCGTCGTAGCGCGTAATTACGATGGCTGTGAGAGCTACATTTGAGCACCAAAGTATAGCCACCATATTGAGCACCATAGCCACCTGAAATACGCACTGTAGCGCACAGTTCTGATGGCTGTGAGAGTGTATAGTTGAGCACCCAAACATACGCGCTATAGCGCGCAGTTCTGATGGCTGTGAGAGTGTATACCGTAGTTGAGCACCCAAACATACGCGCTGTAGGGCGCAGTTTGGATGATTGTGAGAGCACAAATTTGGGCAACCAAGCATACGCGCTCTGAGCTACCTAAACTACATGCTGTAGCGTGCAATTCTGATGGTTCTGAGTGCGTATATTCGAGCGCTTACGTTGAGAGAGCCTCACGGCACTGACGATGGATAACAAAGCAGCTTGTGATAAATCATTTTAAATAAACAGACTACATCATTAGTCTAGCCACCTGAACTCCGCGCCATAACACATAGGTACCAAATCCAAACCTAGGTCACCTATCCCAACCCAGTGCAACCCAAACCAAGCTAACCCAATTCATCCCAACCGAATTCAACTCAACCTAATCTAACTGAACCCAACCCAATGCAACCAAACACAACCCAACCTTAGTTTCCTTAGTATTTGTTCGGAACGTAGCAGTCCCAGGCCACGATTGATCGCTACCTCTGATTATTGCGCGTCCGCCCTCATTTGGGCCACCTGATGCACGATGCTGTTGCTTGCTTCTCATCGTCGGTAGTGGTGCAGGGGAGGTCGATCAGGGATTGTGCCCAGGAACACGTCCAGTTGTCTCTTGAAGGTCTCCAGGCTGAACTCCCCTTCACTTAGATTAGTCTAATTTAGATTAGCGCTAATTTAAATTAGGCCTTAGCCCTAATTTAGATTAGCCCTAATCTGGCCCGGGACCTGAATAAGTTGGATATTCTTCGATACTACTGCAATCTGATGTAACCTAATGCAATCTAATACCTTCTAATTAAATCTCATGCAATCTAATGTAACCTAATGCAATGTAATGTAACCTAATGCAATGTAATGCAATCTAATGGAACCTAATGAAATTCAACTGAACCCAATGCAACCAAACCCAATTCAACCCAACCCAACCCAAACCAATTCAATCAAACCCAACCCAATGCAATCCTAACCAATTCAACCCAACCCAATTGATACCAATTCAACCCAAGCCAATTCAACCCAACCCAATTGATACCAATTCAAATCAACCCAATAATCATTACCAATGCAACCCAGCCCAATTCATCCTAACCAAATTCAATTCAACCCAATCTAATCAAGCCCAACCCAATTCAATCCAACCAAATTCAACCCCCACCTAACTCAATTTAACCAAAATTCAACTAAACTCAACCCATTCAAACTATATTCAACTAAAACCTATCCAACTCATTCCAATTTGATTCAATCTAATTCAACCACACCCAACTCAATTCAACCCAACCCAATTCAATCCAACATAATTTAATTTAACCTAATTCAATTCAACCCAAATCAAGTCATTCCAGCCCAATTCATGCCAACCTAATTCATTAAAATTGAATAGATTGAATTAGAAAGTATTAGAATGCATCAAGTTTTTATTTGAATGCACTAGATTTCATTATAATGCTAGAATGCATTAAATTGAACTAGGTTACAAGGTTAGGCATAAGATTTCATTAGGTTACATTAGATTACATTACATTGCATTAGGTTACGGTACAATAGATTGAATTAGGATATAATAGATTGCATTAGGTTACATTAGATTGCATGAGACTGAATTAGAAGGTATTAGAGTGCATTAGGCTACATTAGATTGCTATAGATTGATTTAGGTTACATTAGAACGCAATAGATCGCGCTAGAACGAAATAGATTGCATTAGAACGAGATAGATCGCGTTACATCTCGTTAGAATGCAATAGATCGCGTTGGACTGCAATAGATCGCGTTGGACTGCAATAGATCGCGTTGGACTGCAATAGATCACGTTAGACTGCAATAGATCGCGTTAGACTGCAATAGATCGCGTTAGACTGCAATAGATCGCGTTAGACTGCAATAGATCGCATTAGAATGCAATAGATCGCGTTAGAATGCAATACATCGCGTTACATCGCGTTAGAACGCAATAGATCGCGTTAGAATGCAATAGATCGCGTTAGAACGCAACAGATCGCGTTAGAATGCAATAGATCGCGCTAGAATGTAATAGATAGCATTACATCGCGTTAGAACGCAATAGATCGCATTAGAACGCAATAGATAGCGTTAGAACGCAATAGATCGCGTTATATTGCGTTAGAACGCAAAAGATAGCGTTAAATCGCGTTAGAATGCAACAGATCACGTTTGAACACAACAGATCGCGTTAGAATGCAATAGATAGTGATAGCAATAGAATGCAGTAGATTGCCTTAGAATGCAATAGATAGCATTAGAACTCATAAGATTGCATTAGAACGTATTGAGGCATCATTTGCTTTCAACAAATTCTGGAAATGGCAATGAGTTTTTTCAGCAGTAGTATTGGGCGCACCAGACGTATGCACATTATAATCGAGTGACAGATACAAGCAATCAAACAAGCTGAAGATGCGCGTGGTGATGGCAGGGCTGATCAAGAGATCCATAGTTAATGATCTGTCATCATGGGTCATGGATGCCTGAGCCATAGTTTATGATTGGCCATGGATGCCAGTTTAAGATCCAGGTGGCTGATAGAGAGCTTGAAATGATGCCAATATCTCAAGCTGAAAGGCCCTACTTTATGGCCTGGTTTGTCACTATGCAGTCTGGCCTCTAGGTCCAGGTTTTAGTCAGTACCGTCAACCGGGGCTACTCGGGATGGTTTTTAGCGCTTTTTGTTAATAACTTCTTACCATGAAACATTTCATAAACAAGTTTAGGCTCATTTTATAGCTCTTTGCGAGGGCTATCAAATGGCATCTTTAAAAAAATTCCATATGCTATTTGTAAGCTGCCAGAAGGAAAAAAAAGTGGGTATTATTGCAGATTAACTACATCCAAAAAAAAGGGTGTTTTTTTTTAATTATATGTTTTTTGGGGTGTAGATTACGAATCTGAAATCCATTTTTGGCGGTCGGCATCGGAAAACCGATTTTTTTCGCGACTTACTAACATGGGGGTTACGTAACTTACATATTGCAAAAAATCGGTTTTCCGATGCCGACCGCCAAAAATGGATTTCAGATTCGTAATCTACACCCCAAAAAACATATAATTAAAAAAAAACACCCTTTTTTTTGGATGTAGTTAATCTGCAATAATACCAAAAAGTGTCCCGAGTAGCCCCGTCGAACGGGGCTACTCGGGACACATGCAATAAAACTTCATTTTAAAATATTTGAAGCATGCAGAGTGTTCTCATCCATTACTAACAGTACTCTGAAGTCCTCCTCTTTCATTGTAGATGATGTAGAGGTAGAAGTAGATGAGGTAGGATGTAGAGGTAGAAGATGATGTAGGTTGTCCCGAGTAGCCCCGCCATGCAGAAATGGCTGCCATTTTTTTGGGGATTGAGGTATGTAAATTCTGCAAATGAAGTTTTTAAGCCAACACCTGGAGGCTGGCCCTGGCTGGGTGCAACTTTTATGTAAGTAAAATTTTTTAATATGGCAAATATTTTTTTTACTACAGACCTTAGCAGAAGTAACTTTTCAAAATAGTGTTTTTCACCATTTTTTTCAGGAATTTTTCAAAGCTAGTAAATGTAGTATTTTTTGACTTCCTTTATACTACATAGATAGGAAAAATGTTGATGTTTATGCCACTATATTTAGTTTTGCAATATTAAAATTAGTTTTGCTACTAAAACAGATTTACGCCGTGTCTGAGGACTGTCCCAAGTTACCCCACAAGTCCCAAGTAGCCCCGGTTGATGGTACCTGCTTAGGCTGCTTAGTGCTTAACCTAAACTGGTAAAGCATTGTAAGTTCATTCAATTTCAAACTTCAAAGTATAAAAAAACACTAAAATGTGAACATGAAATATAAATTCAAGTATGCATCTGGAAGTGAGTGATGCAAAAAAAAAAAAAATGCTTGCCAGCATGCAACTTTGCAACTGACTGGATTTCTGGCAAGACAAACAAGGTTTTTGTTTTATCTATTTTTGTCCAACATTTTTACTTTAACTCAACAGTTCAACTGGTAGCCTATTTTATTTTCGAAATTTGCACAACAGACAACACATTAGCCTTGGGCAAAGTTGCAAAAACAACAATAATTTTAGATTTCAATTGCTTAATCATAGCTTCTGCACAACTTGCCGCTAGATGATGAACATGAACCTGTGAAAGGACAAAAAATCTACCTCAAAGTAAAACAGAATACAGAAATACAATATAACGGAAAGTAAAACAGAATACGGAGATGCAGATCTACCGGAAATTAAAACAGAATTTTTTTTATAGTTGGTTTTGGAGGCTTCCAGTGCTTGTGCACTGCCCAGCCTGGTCTCTGTCACTCTTTTGATGAAAGACTATGCACCGTGCAAAGGGGCTCAATGGCCCAAGTACCTTATATGCAGCATGCACCCAACATCCAGACAATTGAATTGGTCATGTAGCAAGGTTTGTAAAACAGAATGCTGAGAAGCAGTGCATAAAAACAAACATCATTGCTGTTGCTATGACAACAAAACGAAACGGTCACTTCAGAGTTAATGAAAATAAACATTTTCTTTACGAGGGAAAAGTATTTTAACAAATAATGAAAAAACATCAATTAACTTGCATTTTACGTTTTCAGAATAATTCAAATTTTAATCATGTTTGACTACAAACTACTGTGATTTCCAGAGTAAAAAAACGTACGAGTAAAAATTTGTCTATCTGAATTAAATTTGCTAAAATGTAAACAATCGCATAATAATAAGCTAATCAGAATAAATTGTGAAAGATTATAATTGCGGGTTTCACCGATTTTTACCGTGGTGCGGAGCAACTAACCAAGAAGTCGAAAGATTACTCGCATGTACGAGCAAAAGTCGATAGTCTGACGCTTTCTCACCACCAAACCACTTGATCAATTACTTAGGTGAAGCAATTATACATTATAATAAAACAATGACAATCATTTAAAGCACATAATTCAAATCTATAACCTAATAGTACAATCCAAATAATTCAAAGTACCAAGTTTTTTATGTCATATATGTACCTTATTTATCTGGCGCATTCATCCTAGAACCGGTGTACAAACAACATTACCTCTCGTCTTTTCAGACGGCTAAATGATATTTTGCGCTCACAATCGTGTTGAATATGAAAGTAACTTGACGTGCTCGTCCTACCGTTAATATTGATTAGCAGAGTAGCTTCTGTCATAGTGTTGACATTTAAATACACCGGGGAGAGTTAGGAGGTGGTTCGAGAAAGCGTCCGATAAATGAGGAAGATGGGCAAATAATGGGAAGCCGCAGCCGTGCAGGACTGTTCCACAGCGATCGGAAGGAGAGGGCCGCGGTGGAAGACGAGCAGTAGAAGTGATCAGTGGAGCGGAGGGGATGACCGCACTCGGAGAGTAGAAGTCACTCGGAACCTCCCACCAGGAGCGTCCCTAGGTTCAAGGTCAGTGGCGGGGCTAAATCCTCGGGAAATGTACATGTGAGTGAACTTTTATTCTGACGAGCATAATTCTGACAAACAAAATGATTTCTGTACTACATAGCCGTAATCAGGTAGTACCCCAGACTTCTCACTCCACGACAGCAAGTCGTCCAGAAGTCCGCCTTGTGGCTCGCTACCAGCGCAACTTGTCTGCTGGTTCATACGGGGAGGCTAAGCGGACTCATGCAAGGTTGATCTCCCACAACGGAGATACCTCAGAAAAAAAGCAGGGTCCTGTCTGCCCTTCCATCTCCGACCGCACGGGAGGAAGTCATGCTCCTTCACCTTGATCGCCCTACTAGGGCTACGGATAACGCCTATTGTCTCAGTCAGCGCAACAAAGTTGATAAAAAGTATTTGGCGGCCTAGAAATAACATCCCTCTTCTCTTTAATTTGAAAAGAGAACTGGGCGTCACTTTCCAACAAGAACTTGCATACTTAATTTTTCAAATTAGCGTTTGCAATTTCGGTTTTACATGAAATAAGGAAGTTCGAGTTTAATTCAGAAATATTATGAACCTAAACAGGACCTCCACATCTAATGAATTCCATACGTAAGGAGATCAATTATACCAATAGAGTGTTTTAAACCCAAATATTGTACTCAGATCCGTAATGGCTTGACCAAAGACTTTGCTCAGCCGTGATACGGAAGTTCTACCGCAGATATTCGAAAACGTGCGACCACATAGGTATATAAAGATTAATCACCGTAAGACGAACAGAAAATGAAGTCAGCTCCATGCCAATCCGAATCCAGAACATGTATATAATCTATACATATACTTTAACAAAAACTACCATTTAAGAAACCATAAACGTTAGTTCGCAGAATACTTTATTTACACACATGTACACGGTTACTCTCCTGTAAAAAAAAATGAATTAGACAAACCTAAGAACAAACATGGCCATACAAGAAGCTGTAGAGAGTATTAGGCATCAGATGAGCTCATCTTCGATACGAACTCGATATATTCGGAATATCAATAATCAATAAGTATATTTAAAAATAAATATTCACGAATGGTCTTGCACTCATTTCATTTGTATTCTCGTTGAGACAAGCAAGAAATTTACAATAACAGACAAGAATACTCAGCCACTCAAACGATACGTACTAGATAATACAAATATTCATTTACGCAATAATACAAATTCCTTCATTATGCGTCGAATCCTCTACAATGACTGTGTGCATAAATCTTTATCACACAATAAAGGAAAAAATCAAAACAATTCGCCACTTGCCTAAGATATAATGAGCAGCATAAGGCAACTCATTAGGAAGTTCAACAGAAAAATAGCAAGTCTCGTTATTCAAAGGTTATTTCTTGATTACATCTGCCCATTAAGAGACAATACTGTTAAAGACTGAAGTCCTAGTGTCCAAATTCAGTGCCTCACAGTTGAAAACTGATGAAAACATTACAAGTCCTAATCGCAATATCTGGCGTAAACACGTACGAGCGTGTGGTGGTTCCCAGGATGCTATGGGCACCAACAGCTGGTGGTAGTTCGCACGGCAACTCACGCGACACTCTAATTTTTTTTTTATACCTGTTTTTGTACAGCATATAATATATAGAAAACTTTTAAATAGAGTTTTGCAGGAACACAGCACCACGATACGCCAGACACTATTTCCTACCACAGACAAAAATTTTAATTTATTATGAAGGCCTTGCATGCCATTGGCGGTAGCGTTCGAGTCACGAGGATAAGCGCTAAATCACTAAATTAAATGAAGCAATAGAATAATGATGTCATGTTTGAGTACATTACAACTCTCTGCGTAATTTATCTAGAGTAACGTATAATCTTAAGCATTAAACAAGCATAGAATCGTACTGCGTAAACTGCCGCGCAAAGTCATGACGGGAGTTCAGACTAGCACGGGTATTTACTCCATCTTAGTTAGAGCATCAGGCGCATTCCTCTCAGTCCTCACAATATAAAGAAAAAACAATTTCATCATCCTTTTATAAACTTTTCCCATGACCACGGATAAGTATCCAGATATTCTGAAGTTTTATACCTTTATTAATAATAATAGCTAGTTTTCTGTACGGCATAATACATAATTGGATCAAATCTATCATCATTTACGCTCACTAAGATTTGAGTTCAAGGATACCTCATTAGAATACCTGTACTTCACATCAAATAATGTGCTACACACTGCGTCACTCAAAGACTCAATGACCACCAAGATGACGCTGGAAAAAATGAAGTTATTAATGAATTTTTCTATTAACGTCAAGCACAATCGTCGAACAGAACTCGGCCTGCATTAACGGGATCCAGGGGCAGGTTCTTCACCAGCGCAGGTGCGTCTTGTTGAACATCATAAACCTGCGGGCAATAAACATCAATATTGTCATTCATGCTATGTAGCAGAGTGCATGTTTTTTACAAGGTCACTTCCCCAAAAACACATTAACAATACATTTCACTTATAATAAGAAAATAAAAATGCATCAATATCTATCTGCGACGGTTTTTAGAGGGACGCATTCACACTGAGAAAAAAAAAAGAATTGTTCAAGCTCAAATGAAAATGATAAATGAGAACAGGAACCCATAAAAATCTTACGGCAAGGTTAAAAAGACATACCGAGATGGTCACTAGAAATTAGTGAAAATAGAAAGCAGTTGCACAGCAAAACCCCTCGATGGCATGAAATGTACATTAATTCCTCGTCATCCAGCTGAAACTGGTAGGTTAATGTTAAGATATGCACGCAGACAATATTAATTGAAACTATGTGAAAGGTATTTCGCAATAGAATAATAGTATGTACCTGTCAAGCTTCTCCCAGCACTGCTGGAAGGCAGCGCGGTCAAGATGGCGCTTGATGCGGCTCAGGCTTATGACGTGAACGCTCCACTTAGCGATGTTCGCGTCAAGCTTTGTTTCATCAAACTTGATGTGGAACGCACAAACTGTTGCGGGAGAATAAAATGCAGGCATATAATTAGGTCTTACAAATCTTCTTAACTACTCATTTTCTTTGAGGTCTGCAGCAGCTAGTAATATAAACAATGGCTTATATTCTAATACAAAACACAACAGTTTTTTCGTAAAATTTCCAGCATTGTAAATATTACAAATCAGAAATATGAAACTATTCCAAATTAACATGGATTAGTTAACAACATTTTTTCAGCACCATTAATAAATTCGAGCTTTTGACAGTATTTCATAACACTGATTACTAGCGATGATAAACGAAACTGGAAATTTCACGACCTTTATAGTCCAGACATTAACCATTCTCTAAAATTCAAAGCAGTTGAATATATATAAAAAAAATTAAATTCATCGAAACAATAATTTGAGAACTTAAGGTTGCAGGACAACTAACTGCGGTTGAATATCTCAACGGGGTTGCCGTCATACGGCCAGCCTTTGAACTGCCACGCCGGGCCCATGGCGAAGACTGCCACGACTCTGTCCCACTCCGCGTTGGTGAGCTTGCCAGGATTGTCGGTGACGCGGTATGGCACCGTCAGCCCTCCCTCCTTGCCTCGCTGGATCAGGATCTCGGTCTCGCGTTTTGTGCCTTGTTGCCGCTTCACCTCGTTTGGAACAAACCTGTGGATTAGCGAGAGGCATTAATCATTGAACAACAAAAGCATATTTATTTACTGTAAGGCATATTTATTACCTAACACAATCAATATACTTTTAATGCTTAGGGGCTAATATATTTACTATATTAGTGATCTGGAGGTACATGGTGATACGCGACGCATGCAAGAACTTTAAGCGGTACACAATTACAAAAAGTTTGGGTAATCCTGTATTATGAACTTCAACAGATGTAAAGAAACTCCCTTCTTAAAACTCCCTTCAAAAATGAAAACTGCAATGGACTAGAATACAAGAACGAAGGTGGTCATGTAGAAGTGAAGGCACTGACTTCATGTCTTGCAGGAGATCCTTGCAGTTGAGCATCGTGATGAGTGAGGTGTTGCTGTTCGGGACGATGATGATGGGAGTGCGCGACGGTCGCTTCTGTTGCGCCAGGGACTGTGCTGGTGAGGCAGCTCCGCTCTGCGGCGTCGCCGTTGGGTTGCTCACAATACCAGACGACTGCAAAATAAATAAACTTTAATTTTATTAAATTCTACTGAAATTGGTAGGAAACACCTGTAAACTACAACACGAAACACCTGGAACTACCTGGAAACATGACAATCTGAGATAAAAAAGTTTATAAAATTTACAAAATCGAGTCAATTATAGTATAGGAATAGGACAATGAATACGATGACCATTGACTGGAATTTCACAAATACAACTGTTGGGCAATATCTATAGATTAAAACAACGACCATGAATAATAAAAATTTAATTACTGCTCTTGCAAATCATTGAAAAGGCTAATAAACTATGCAATCGCATTGAAATCAGATGTGAACTTGATAAGACCATATCTAAGCAAAGATTCATATCGGGAATATTTCAGTGCATAATGTATCTAAGGGCTGACTCTGAGCGCCTGCTGAGGCGGGTGCATGGCGCCCTGCTGGGCAGCTGTAGCCTTGCGTCCCTCACTGCCGCCCTCCGTCACGCTCTTCAGGGACATGCCGTGGTAAGAGCTCATCGTGTCGATTTTAAATCCGGCCGTTTCTGCAACCAATGTCAACTTCATTTACTAAATCTCAGCATGAAGAGCTAAAATTGTTCATGAAAATAATTCTTGGATGTAGAAATTTTAACAAAGAATTGTCGAGGGTAACTAGCAATAATTATTTACAATTTTATGCATTTAAGCTCAATATACGGTATATTCTTAAAAACAAAAATTGGTTGTAATTAAAAATCAGAAAAATTAACACCTAAAAGTGATATATATGCATAGCAATCACTTATCCACTAAATTATCTTATTATTATTCACAAAGTCAGCCAGGCCATAAATACAAACAAACCAGGAAAAAATTTCACTTACCTACAATGAATTGTCTAAATTTCTCCAAGCAAAGACCAAGCGGCACGAACCTTCCTTAGGGTTGAACCTCTCCTGAGCGTATCGAGAATATCCCGTGTTTTGCTGCTGCTGGCCAGCAATGCCGCCTCCGAGGCCTGCTGCAAGGCTGCCCACGCCAGGCTGCTGCTGCTGCTGCCGCTGCCGTCCCTCCTCACGCAACTTGATGCTTTTCAGCAGGCCTAAGATGCTAGGCCCAAATTGCTGCAAACACATTCAGCATTAGTTATGAAACCATATGTATAGTATCAGCTTTCCTCTTAATGGCTCGAATAACTCAAGGTGCAAACAGATACAGCATTATCGGAGACAACTGGTAATCTAGTGCAGTACAGGGAAGATGCTATTTATGTTGCTTTTATTGTTTAAGAACCGAATTAGAAAGTAAAAACTTTCAGCAAAGATGTCTAAAGGTAGTTCAGTGAAGCAGCATTTTATTTTATAGCATAGATTATCTCTAATATACTAACTACAAAGTTAGAATTATTATAAAATAGACAAATGGTATTTAATGCATTTATAAAAACTTACAATTAAGAAGATATGTTTCAGCATACAATTTTTTGTCTCGCATTTCAACAAGCAAAGCTATAAACAATATGTAGAAATGAATGTTATTCTAATACTGCCAGTCTATGTTCACTTATTTACTCACTAGAATAGAATTTACAAAGTAGTTATAACCTATCAGTAGGGTTAGGATTGTTTAAGGTAATTGCTTTACTTTGCCAGAACTCTGAAGAATGGTGGTGCGTTGGCGCCAGACTCGCTCTTTACTTGTGATGTCCTTGGTGACATCTATACCAAAGTCCACATCAAGACCAAAGTCGTCATCCTCCTTAATTGTCTGACGCTTCATTGCCAGGCGCTTGGCTTTGATAGCTGCAATTTTTTCAATGGACATTGCCTCTGACAGTGACCTGGCACACAGAATTTGCAAATTTGAATGAATATCTCCAGAATGGTAAAAAATCATCACTAAACAAGGAGCTCGAACTTCAATACTTGTACCGAGTATAGATAAAAAATGCTTGATAAAAAAGAAATAAATAATTTTCCCAAGTAATCGTCATAGTTAAATAATTCAATCAAATTATTATGAAAAACTAATAAAAATTTATCTACAAAGAATTTGAATACACTCAGCATCTTATATTACAGTCGAAATTTAGAATTGTACCTGTCTATGTTGCTGACTATGGAATTGATCTTGGGAGCATCAAGACGCATGGCAAGATGCTGTTTGAATCTTTGGGAGGCAGCAACATCATCATAACGGGGCTTTTTTGCAAGGCTCTCAGAAGCCTCTTCTATGGTGCGCTTTACCTAATATTAAAAAAATCAAATGAATATTTTATTCAATCTCAAACATATCTACAATAAATATCATTATAAACAATTTCCAATAAATAGATCTGAAGGGCTAAAAAGTATATATATATACGGTAGATCAATAAGAGGCTGATTACAAGGATATGTAATTAGATGACAATAATTATTTACTGTAAAGAAAAATAACATGTAGTCAAAATATGACAAGAATTACAAATAAATAATACCTGGAGTCTGATAGAAATGAAACAATCCTCAATCCCAAATGAATATTCATCAAAACACCAATTGCGTTGCTAGCTTGGAAACACTACCGGTAATGCACTCCAATCAACCAGTATCAGAAACAGCAATCATAAAGCTGACAAGATGAGAAAACTTCAGAAGAAACCTCAAAAATTCTTGCCATACACACCTGGGTTGGTATTTCCAGAGGTGCACTTTTGTCTATAGCTGCGGCAGTCGATGTTTCACCGTTGAGGTAGGCCAGGAGTTCTTTTCTGTCAGGACGACGTACAACAGGAATATTTTCAGCCTGAAATAGAAATTTTTCATTAGAAACCCGACAAAAGGGTAGAGATTTTTTAAGTAATTTCTTCACAGGGCAAAAAACATACAAAATTTGATTTCAATAAAATAGTATTTTTTTACTAAAATTATTGCAATAAAAAATATTATACAAGATAAAAAAAAATTCAAAATGCACTAATTTCTAAACAAAACAATTATAAGGAAAAATCAGACACATATCACCTCATTTCATGAAGACTGGAAAAAATTAAGAACATTATTGTGGAGTTTAGTATGCACTAAGATTTTTTCATGTTTGCCATTTCCTGTAGTTCATGTATGTATACAATTTGTTCCAATGAGACATATCACATTACAGAATTTACGACACAGTAAAATTTTGAATCTAATTCTATGTCTGCATTACTTTAGTAGTTTATGGTTGAATGATATTATTCTAATTTCTTTGTCACGGCTGGCAATTTTAAACAGAATAATAAATAATAGATACTTACCGCAGCCATGCGCACATATGCAGGGTGGTTAAGTGAAATGTGCTTAAGAAGGAACAGCAAGCACTCCAGGGTGTAATAATCTTTAGATGCTCCATCTTTGCCAGAACTGAAAGAAGAAATATAAACACATGAGTAATAATCATACTTTGATATATGATTACAAAATTGCATGCTTTAAACCTCTCCGGGTCACGTATGGAAATAAGAAATTAAAATTTCTGCAACCATTATAGGAAAGTATGAACATCAAAAGATATACGTATCATATTTATTTTACACATTTTCACACACAAGCATTGAAGTTGAAGGATGGCAGTTGGTATAGTAAATCCAAGTTGAAAATTTCATTAACTGTTTCATTATCTAAAAAAAGTAGATTTCAGTTTCAAGTAGGAAATTTTCCATCTCAACATTGAAGCCACAAAATTTCCCCATCAATAGGGAAAGTGTGTTTTGGAGTATCACATTTTAGAAAAAAGTAGGATTATTGCAATCCTGGTTGCAAGAATGACATTGCACTAATTTTTATTCTGGACTAGTATTCAATATGATTCTGAAGTTTCAAAAAGATGTTGTTTAACAGTTGGTTGAACCAGTAATGCTCATGGTACTTCAGGAGCCATCAACACAATTTTTCTAATGCAAGAACTTTCTGAGTTATTGGGTTTTCTTTTCTTAAAGTCAAAACATTCCAAGTCACCGCATCAATGGTGCAAGTCATCCCTTTTTTTGGTATTCCATGCCTGAAGCATTATTCATACTTTCAATCCAATAACTTATGCTCCAACTGGAAAATTGGGCAGAAATAACTTCTGGATGAGATGAAAGCACCTGTACTTGCAGTCAATTTTACCAAATTTTATGCACTTTCCTGATTTCTTTAAAAAATTTAGATATTTTTGTCACCTATTTTTAAAAACTTACTTATCTTATGATACAATTTTTTTTACCAGCAATTTTTGGAAAATTGAGCCCAATATTCTAGATGAGACTTATGTAGGCAAGGGATGTATACCGTCAACCGGGGCTACTCGGCCCGGGCGGGGTAACTCGGCCCAGTCCTCCGACACGGCGTAAAACTGTTATAGTAGCAAAACTAATTGGAATATTGCAAAACTAAAAATAATGGCGTAAACGCCAACATTTTTCCTATCTGTGTAGTATAAAGGGAGTCGAAAAATACGATATTTACTAGCTTTGAAAAATTCCTGAAAAAATGGTGAAAAACGCTGTTTTGAAAAGTTACTTCTGCTAAGGTCTGTAGCAAAAAAAATATTCGCCGTATTAAAAAATTTTACTTACATAAAAGTTGCACCCAGAGTTCGACGGGGCTACTCGGCCCACTCTGTTTTTGCTTCTGGCACCTTAGGAATAGCATATGGAATTTTTTTGACAATGCCATTCGATAGCCCTCGCAAAGAGCTATAAAATGAGCCTAAACTTGTTTATGAAATGTTTCATCGTAAGAAGTTATTAACAAAAAACGCTCAAAACCGGGCCGAGTAGCCCCGGTTGACGGTACTAAAGATTAGCTAACAGATGATCAATAAAAAATTAACCTTTTACTAATCAATCATCTCATTTTGGATAAGACATTTCTAGGACCTATATACAATAATCTTACATGTTAGTCAATCTGAATTCTGGAATAGAGGGCAGAGTATTCTGAAAAGTGTAGACAAAAATAAACATTCATTTAACAGGCAATAACCAACACAGGAAAAAAAATTTTAATATCTGTGAAATGATAATTTTTACACCCAATTCTAGGACTCTTCAGCTTAATTTTCTAAATAAGTTACTGTCAAACAGGGTAAAAAGGGATGGTTTTGAGTGTTTTTTGTTAATAACTTCTTACCATGAAACATTTCATGAACAAGTTTGAGCTCATTTTAAAGGTCTTTGCAAGGGCTATTGTATGGCATCTCCAAAAAAAATACAAATGCTATTTGTAAGGTGCTAGAGGCAATGTAAAAGGCTCCTGAATTAATCTGGAAATGGGGTAATTAGGGACACTTGAGATAAAACTCAATTTAAAAACGTTTGAAGCATGCAGAGTGTACTTGTGTATATATATTACTAACACTGCTCTGAAGTCCTCCTCTTTCATTGTATATGATGTACGTAAATGTAGAATAAATGACATTTTCTGTGATTTTTAATTGTTTTTCCTTTATTGATATGATATTACCATATTCATTAATTACCGTATTATTAATGAGATAGTACCGTATCCATGGACATGCCATTGAGAATTAAAAATGACCTTGTCCACTGCAAGCTTCATATCAGCAACCATGTAGCATTTATTCTGTATCTGTAAGCTTACAGGATGGCTTGTAATTTTGCACAATTTTAATCGAGTGGAGTGATTTTACTATAAGAAATAAGATTGTAAAAAACATACCTGAAACAGGAAGGAATATTTTTGTGACAACCATCATATTTTTAAATAAATAAATCATAGTTTAGGTTATTATTTTTCATTCTTTGTTTCCCAGTGCTCAATTCTATCTATGACATTCTATGCACAATCTTGTGATGACTGATGCAGTAATTTTTTGTTGAGTGAAATTTTTTTCACTGAGCAAGGTAAGTGTTATAAAATTTCTTTGTTATTAATTGATTTTTTTCATTAACTGGAGCCTTTGCTAACCAAGCCTCAACTGTAAATGCAGTTTTAGGGGTGTCCCTTATTACCCCATTTTGAGGAAATGGCCACCATTTTTTCTTGGAATGAGATATGCAAATTCTGTCAATCACATTTTTAAGCAAACACCAGTGTGCAACTTTGGTAATACTTTAAATTAAGTGCATCAAAAAAAAGGGTGTTTTTTTTAATTATATGTTTTTTGGGGTATAGATTAAGAATCTGAAATCCATTTTTGGCGGTCGGCATCGGAAATTTTTAATGGAACCTGTTCCTAACTGGACCTAACCTGCAAGGTTTTCATTGATTGGCTAGGTTTTTCCGGCCGCCGGACAGACTCCAAACATAGAAAAAACCTATTGGCTAGGTTTTTCCGGCCGCTGGACAGACTCTAAACATAGGTAAAACCTAGCCAATCAACAAAAACCTTGCAGGTTAGGTCCAGTTAGGAAAAGGTTCCATTAAAAATTTCCGATGCTGACCGCCAAAAACGGATTTCAGATTCTTAATCTACATCCCAAATATCATAAAATTAAAAAAACACCCTTTTTTTGGATGCACTTAATCTAAAGTAATATTGCAACTTTTATGTAGGTAAGATTTTTCAATATGACAAATATTTTTTCTGCTAGACCTTAGCAGAGGTACTTATCAAAAATCTCACTTTTCACACTTTTTTCAGGGATTTTTTAGAGGTAATAAATGTATTTCTCAACTTACTTTATGCTGCATAGATAGCAAAAATGTTGAACTTTAGGCTACTATTTCTAATTTTGCAATATTTTGATTAGTTTAGCTGCTACTACATTTCTACAAAATATTAGAGGACTGTCCCTCTTTACCCAGCTTGTCCCTTTTCACCCCGTTTGACGGTATATTTCATCATGCAGTATTGCAGTCATGCTGATAACCATAACCACACCAGCAGGTCACCAGCAGAACTAAAGATGCCAGTCTTCATTAACTGGCATGGAATAGGCCTATATCTTTTTCTAGAGCCATGAGTAGATCTTTTCTGCCAATTTTGAAACAATTTACATGATTCCTGTTAGAAAGTTAGATGATCTAGCCTAACTACTATTTAATAGTTCATAAAAGTGCACAAGAACTGAAGAAGGCTGCAAAATTTCTGTAACGAGTAAAAAAATTGTAATCCTGCAATTAAAATGACCTATTAGTACATTAACTTAACAAAGCTAAATCACATCTTTCTAGCCCTATCAAAACAGCTTTCTAGTCTTCATCAATTGGGTATGGTATCCAGCCTTACAAATCATATTCTGACTAGTTATCTGATGGTTGTATTGGTAGAGAAATAAGGAAGTGATCTGTGATCAGTGTGATGATAATTTGGCAGGAATTGATCTGTGATGATAGGCCTACCTAATTTGGCAAATCATTATTTCACAATCAGGCAATTTAACTGAATACTGGCTCTTGATTGTTCTTTAGCCAACTTTCAATTATTTTTCAACTAAAACATATTAATAAACTGCTCATTTGACACTTGACAGTACTTACCCATAAACTTGGTAATTTGTTTTAACCGTTTTGGGCCAGGAGAATTCGCCAAATATAACATTGTCGCTCTTTGTGATAATTTCTTTTTTGCTAACATTATACTGACGCAACAAACTTAATGGATCAGCCATTTTAAAAAATATGTACACAAACTACTTGAAATTGTATAAGTTGAACTAAAGTAGGCAAAGTATCTATGAATTTTAGATCAAATTTGTTTCCATTAGCAAACAAACACTCGATCGTAAAAGTACTCAGTGTTCCTGAATATGATAGGTACGCGAGTATGAATGTCCATTTGAGGGCGACTTGTGAAGATCTTGATTTAATTTGGACATTCTATTAGAGCTGCGGTGACCCTTCAAAAGACATTCAGTAGTCAGACATCACTCAGGCTTTCATATCGACTAGCTGCAACGTGTCATGTCTTGGTAAATTTTAGTAGGAGGAGAGGGAAACATGCTCATGTAGGAGCGATATTAGAACAGAGGCTGGAGGTGTGGGATGAATACAGGTAAAAATAGAGTTCTAGACGGAAGTTTGTTGGTCTATTGTGCTGTGCCCTATTCACTGTAATTTCCTAATTTGTTTGGATATTGGGATTTCTCGGACCACGAATAAATAATTATTTTCTTCTTCATGTGTATATATATATTTTTTTTATTATAGCTTATTTCTTTATACCCTAACGGCCATTCTCACCAACCTCCGCACCTCTTTCATTCTCCATACAAATACGGCTTTCCCTTCTCAGTCATGGCAGCAGTCATCTCTGATGACAGATCCTTGATTGCAATCCATTCGTCTCCCGTTCTCTCATACATCACATTATCACCCTCATCCAAAGAAAACTCGCATTATTTCCAGTATTTCTCGTGCGCTTAGCACTCCATCATCAGGTGTTCCTCTTTCATTCCACCTGTACATCTCTGCATTCACGCTTTATGCATTAGCTCTAACGTAGAACATCAAGTCATTACCTCTACTCAGGCTACTGTCATCATATTGCTTCCTTAGGCATATCTTTCATCTTATACGCGTATAAAAATTATTCTTATACACCTCTTTCATCTTATAAAGCTTGAGGCGATGTCAAATACACTGGTAAAAAATTGTTCGTTCTGTTTTTACATGGATAATTATTTCATGTTCTAAGGATTTTTTAAGACAATATTTTGAGACGCGTTTAATGTCTCATGGAACGAATTGTCGACCATGAGAATATTAGAATCAAGACTATATATTGGACATCTGACTAGATCTTTGCAATAATTTTAATACAAGTCATAGGAATTTATTCTATTTGAGGCGTTATGACCCTGGAAGTGAATCAAGATCCAGACTTTTGTAACGGCTCGCTACCACGCATCATATGATGTATACAGACTAAACCAAATTCGACGCCACTTGAGAAATTTCACAGGTTTACAGTGTGGGGAAATAAATAAAGATCGTACAGCTTGAAAACGTTTCATTCAATAAAAATAGAAAGACTTTCTAGGTCCTGGCAAGACCACAGGCCAAACTCACACAATTCATGAAAACCAAATATGAACCTACTTCTGTATCTTTTAGAAATACTAAGCTTCATATACAGCAGTAAAAAGCGTTCTTATAAGCTGACCTCCACTAGTTGCTAAGAAGATAAAATTAATGCCGAATGATGAAGTTTTGTCTTATCACCGGATATTGAGGCAGAAGTTATCAAAGATACAATACATGATTCACACAACTCATAAAAAAATAATTCACACTCATTTACAGAGGAAATTCGAAGGCTAAACATGAAGTTTTGGACACGGACGCGCGCTCTCAACTCATCAGCGACTTGTCACGAGCGGGCGCACCTCAAATCTTCTGTACACTTAGAAACTTCATTATTGGTATCAGTGAACACAAGACACACACAAGTACATGGTATTAAGGCAGACCAACGCTATAAACAAAGTACTTTGACATAAATAAAACTAAAAAGAATCCTTTACAATTCGTGTCATGATGACGCACTAGAATGTCAACTCAGGTTGTTAGTAGCAGGAGGAGATCAGAGAGAGTGACTACATCGATATCTCATGTCAATTGTTTTATTTGTTTTGGTAACGAAAAGTAGTGCTAACGTTTACTCGACATTCCTCGACATAGCTGGTAAAAAATCAATTCGCCTATTTTTCAAGTGTTCGCGCCGTAAAGCAAATTAAATTATCGTCTATGAGGTAAATGAGGGAATTATCATGAGCGACTATTTTGAATGATCAGGCGTACGAAAAATTGGAACAAACGTCAATCATTAGATAGACTATGGATGTTAATTCATAACTTGCCACAGCTCTGAAAATCAAAAAAATCGTGCGGCAACAGCGCTCGTCTAGTTGAAAAATGTTCATCTGTCAATTTAGCCATGGAGTCCAAAGCAAACTTAAGATTATTTGGAGATTGAACGACATAAATAAAGATCCGACAAAAAGAGTAAGGGCTGAAAGCTAACTCGAGACAAAAATTCATTCATTACAATATTACAACATGATAATTTATTGATAATTAATTCTATATTCGATTGATGGGTGGGTCAATCGAGCTTCGTACACCATCGTACATCCAAGTGCCAAGAAAATGTCAAAATAGAAAGGTATTAATTCAATTGTCTTTAACTGAAGTTTCTGCGGAAGCTTAAGAGCTATTACATCAGAAGTTGGTTTTCGAAATTTGTTGAACAACAAAGTCTATGACTGTGAAGAAATCAACTCGGCTTGCTGCAATACATTTTCCATGTTGTTTTTTTTATAAAAGGTTATAGAAACTAAAATACTTTACTTGAAAACATTCGACAATTAAAAGTCAGTAATCGTGGCTAGAAGGCCACAACACTTCCTCATAACAGCTATTTGTCAACTCCAAACAAATGCTCACCAAAAAAGAATAAAAAGAATACACCGATAGCCTAAAAGTCAGATGCTGTGTATTAGGGAAAAGTTAATGTACGTCGCCCAGTTATCAGAATTCCATAGACGGAACAGGAGAGCTGAAATAGCAGAATATGAAGAAGTAGCAGGAAGGAACCCTTCCCGTCAGTGTTTCGAGTACGGCCTTCGTCACCACTCATGAGCTCCTACATAATACGGCATATGCAAAATGCCATACACATTACAAAACAAAATATATGCAGTGACAAAAAAATCTTCTGTGGAAATAACATGTACAAAGATCTTATTTACATGAGAAATTCCCTTTGATTTTCATGGGAATTCTAATAGGCCTCACAAGAGGCCACACAGTGACTATATACCCCCTAGTGGGATGACTATACTAGGGATACCAACAATGGATCAGTACTAAAGGCACAATAAAGTTCAGAGTGTTCCCCAATATAACGTGAGTTACACACTGAAAACTCCCGAAACGTTATTTCCATTTGTAATCACCGCGACACAAGCCAACTAACACCTCGCCGGATTCCACAGATTTTTTACCCCAACAGTGCACACTAGAAGTTAGAACTTGTAAGTCCCAAGGAACAATGCAAGAAAGGGAGGTTGCCGACAACCTTAATCAACTTGCCACGAAGTAAGCCTAAGTTCTAACTTTCAGTACATGATAGTGAGTACTGCAATTCCAGGTTTAAAAGAAAGCTTCGCGAACAACTTTAGCAGACATTACATTTTAAATTAATGAGATTATTGATAAGCATTGGCACATTACAGCAATGCGACACTGAAACCTTAATCCTCGAGATGCTTATCCTGCTAATGTGATGCTCATATGCTGGATGGATTCTCAAGTGACTGATGGCTGTACTGCGGGGAGGCCTGAATTATGTTGCTTATTCATTGAATAACTTATAGTGACAGAGAGAACTTCTGCAGTGACAGCACAAAAATTGTCGGAATCGCTTGCAATGGGCGACAACCAAGTGTTTCAGAGAAATGACGGTGACAAATAAATTCAAATGACAACCAAACCAACAGAAATAAACCTCACAATTTGAATCCTTACTCTGAATGACTAGGTCCCTTCGAAGTGACTTGGAAGTGACGGGCAATTCCTTGCAATATTGAACAGCTGGCTAGGACAAACGGCAGTTCGATAGCATTCGTCGACCTCGAATCAGTAATAAAGAAACCATGGAGCGGCAGAACAGTAGGGTTTAACGCGTGACAAATCATATATTCGACAGAATTTGTAGTCCACTTAATGGAAAGCCTACATTTAGAAGTAATTAAAAAAAGTCTCGTGGAGAAACTCTACTGTACAGTTATCGAGCATCACAGCCCTCGACAAGTTTTTCTACAATTACGTTGAAGTGTACAAGGAGACGTACTGAAATACATACATTTACAAGCCAGGAAGACCACGTTCAAATTGAAGAATTCGAAAGCAGCAACGAAGGTTATGATTTTCGGCGTAGTCCGAAACGTTCCCGAGCTCATCCCAGCTCGGTAGGCAGTGCAAGGCCGACAAATGCGTCAGTTAAAGATGCATATCTCTAGGCTTGACCCGTTACGCATTGTGTAGTGTCGAGGAAAATTTTATTCATTGACGATTATTTCATTAGCCTTTCCGTATGATAGCAAGAAGGTATTATACCGTTACAAGGGTTTGATTTCGCACGAGGGTTGCAAGATTAGAAGCAAGCTTCTGGTTGGGCTTTATACGCAGCATTACTCGCATTGTACGCTATTTATTCATGCCTTGAGTCCCTTATTTGGCTCACCTGCAATGACTAGCAAGAACCTTTTAAGATATCGGTACATGCGACGAAGAAGCAGCAAGCAGCTACGTACGAGCACTAAATAAAATTCTTGGTCCACACTGATAAGAACTTCAACACTTACATTCGCATGGCTAGTAATATGATTTCATCTCAAAATATAGTACAATGCTGAAAAAAGCATGCTAAATCATCTAATAAAATTCATATTACCAACAATTAACGGTTGATAGAACATAGGCACGTTCCTAATGCAGTCGCGAATAATATAAAATAGACACTATACAGAACACGACATGGAGACACTATTTAACGAGTTCGTTCGTATTCTAATATAGGATTTGTTTAATTCACGTAAGGCGATGAAATTTCGTTCAAGTCGCCAACACATGAGATAGGAACCACTAAGCGTGAACAGTCTCCTCCCCAACGCATTAAAAGACAGAGCGCCGGACGGTCAGCGAAGGTTTGTGCACATGAAAGCGAGTGATGTGATAATATTCGTAAGCATTTACGGCTCATACGGCCTATGGAAACGTGCCAGCCCACAGAATACGACAATTGAAGGAACTGTCAGCACCCAAATCGATTAACGCCCAGACAAATTTATGATAGAATTTGGTTCAGAGCTACCAACGCGCTTTTTAGCAAGGAACTAATCTCATAAATACTTACAGCAAAAAAATATGTCAAGATATGAAAAAACCTGGCATACGACATCCACCGAGGCACCGACCAAAGAAGAATCCCATCTAATTAAAAACCGAATACTTGGCTCGATCAATTTTTCATTTTGATTAGGAATAAGAATATGTATCCGTGTCAGCAAGCGTTATTTCGCAACGTACGTATTACGCTTCTTATCGGAAAATAATCTTTAACACATGCAAGAACCAAGAATCATGTACAGTTTCATGAGTAATTTGCTTTGGGTTACGAACCGATTTAATGTATCATTGAACCGTTCAAATTTATCGCAATAAAGTAAACTTTCCCAGCGTTCGTAAGGCACGTTTGATATCAGCAACACCGCCTCGTGAATCTTTCAGATGGGTTGAAAAAAATAAATTATTCTCCAGCAGATGTAGTGAACTTGATGTAGAAGTTTAGTACATCAAGCAAACTGCCAAACGTACAGTTGTACTTGAAGTCTGACAGCTAGGAGATAAGATGGAGTTGCAACTCCAAGGCTGGAGTTGTAACTCCATTTTCGGCTCGCTTAAATGAATTGAGTGTTGAGTTTCCAGATAGGTATTCTTCGTGTCAAATTTTCAATGCAGTATTGCACGCTGCAGCCTCATCGAAGTTGGATCACAGTTAAATGATGAATGTACAAACGGGAAGGCAATTAAGGTCACGATCAACAATTGATAAGATATACAAGAAACTCTGCAATTAAAGACACAGAAAAAAGCGCATATTAGGATTAAGAAGTCAATGACGAGAAAAATGGAGAAGCACACGAGTTCAGAAGCAAGCACTAGATTGTCAAATATGAGCGCTTAACAGTACGATGCCTTTGCCCAAAATTCAACTGCTTCTCGGAGTCAGGTTAATGATATGATTAATGTTAAATAAGGCATTAGTGAAACATGGTAGTTTTTTTTTTTTTGTTATGATCATGCGACGGAACTGCAGCGACCGGAGTTATCGAGCTCAGTTAGTTCTGAAGAATGGATGAACGGAATCGTAAATGAACTTCAAAGCACTTTGGCAGTAAAAAAATGAAGGCTGATCATCTAAGACCTGCAGGTATTTTTGGCATTATTAATTCTTACTCATTAAGAACGACTGACTACGAAGATCCTACTGTGTAAATTAAATCTTAACGGAAGAAGTCAACCCTTCTTCTTGGTACATCGTTCACTGACTTAGCAAATAGAGACGCATCCTGTAGACGCCATCAACGACCTAAGATTCCACTTGAACTTTCGCTTCTATAACCACCGCCTTTGGTCAATGCTGATGATGTCATTTTCTGGCCATGTAAACAAGACGACTGTACAGACATTTCCAGTACTTAAAACCATTAGAAAATTTCAAAAGACGCAACTATTGATAGTATCGCAGAACGAAACTGCTGCTCAGTTCTAAGAGATACAACTTTATTCAAGTTACAATGGCTGGGATGGCGGCAAGTTCTAGGAAGTTCTCTGTGGGAGTTTGGCCCCCCATCTTCTTGGCCAGGGCAGCGGCCACTCGTACTGCCGGGGTACCGTGCCGCCCACGTTTCCTTCGAAGTACTGGAAGATCGGGAACCACCAGATGCGGCTCAGGTGGTTGTGTGGACCGCTCTCCTGCGGACAAACAACATTTGGTATTGCGGGCACGTGGTCTACAGTAATTAGAATAGAAGCTGCTGCTATTAGTGCCTGATTAGCTTTGGGTTCTTCATAATGATCTAAAACTGTAAATTCATGAAAATTTAAAAAAGGAGTTTAGCTACAAGGAGCGACTGGATTATATCCGTTAAAGATTTCAATGAGTATTGTATTATTTAAGTTAGAAACAATATTAGAGGATATTTAGAAACATATATGATTAGAGAAGCACAGAGAAGCACAATATAAAGCAGGGAGATGAAGTGTAAATAAAGTAATTAGTCACCTTGAGGTTGGGATTGTTGGCCATGGTGTGATAGATGTACCAAAGACGAGTGGTGATGAAGTATGCGATGATACAGTCGATGGTGTAGTGACCTCTCGCAATGAGCACCATAAGAACTGCGACGGTGCTCATAATTGCATAAATCCAATGCAGGATCCACCAGCGCCTAGAAGTGTACTCAGCCGTCACCAGATAGCAGAGCACAAGCACCATAGTGTGCCCAGAAAATATGTAATCGCCGCAGTACGTGTGCTTCCCGTTGATTGACATGCCGAGGCCGGACAGGATTCTGAGTCCGCGCTCGAGGAAGAGGAAGGGCGTCGTGCTGTTGGACTTTGGTGAGCAATAGTAGCTGGGGTTAGCGACGGGCAAAACCGTCACGAATATCGTCACTGAGCGGTACAGGTAGAGGAAGCCCAGTATCACGAACAAGCGACGAAAAACTATGTGTCTGTGGAATGAAAAAAATCATAAGTAAATAACTTCATGTTTGTAGTCTACATCATTCAATAGGTAACCACTTGTTCCATTATCAGGAACAAGCGATAAAAAACTATACATGTGTCTTTGGAATGAAAAAAGAAAAAATAATTGCACCTTTGTAGTCTACAACATTCAATAGGTAACCGTTTGTTCCATTACCAGGAACAAACGACGAAACACTATGTGTCTGTGGAATCATAGACAATCATAAGTAAATAGCTGCACTTTTGTAGTCTACAGCACTCAACAGGTAAGAAATGATAAGTAGTAATAAGAGAGCAGGTGTAGGCTATACCTGTGCTTGTGGAAGATGATGGTGACGACAGTGAAGTAGTTCATGCAGATGATCATGATCTCGGAGACCTCGAGGCCCCACTGCTGGACGGGGATGGAGTCCAAGAAGATGTCAGGCAGCGGGGGGTCGTTCTGAGGAACGCGCTCATGCACCATAGCAAGCGACGTCGTGTTCACCAGCGCTGATATCAACGCGAACGCGAGCGCTGCACACAAAATTACAACTTATTACATTTATTGTGACTAAAGTCGTATTTTTTATTGAAGTTATTGGGGACGCAAATACTCTAACAAGGAGGTTAATGAAGAATCATTTCTTGTAGCCCGATCAAAAATTGCTGATGAAAACATGATTCCCAACAACACAAGAGACATGTAATTCTAAAGCAACAAGATGGTCTTAGAAGACTTTGGAATGATTCACATACTTGGGAATACATATCCACATCGGAATTCCATATTCAAATCTATTATGTACAACACGGTCGGCCGTTAATGGTGAGGTGATCGAGCCTCTCAATGAAAGCTTGGCCAGGACAGGTTGTGCCAGCTCAGACCTGCTGATACGCCACGCATTCTTGGTAACGCAGTCACAAATCTCCTTATCTTAGGCTTACAACTGTGCTAGGCATACGACTGTGCCGGACATACGACTGTGCTAGGCTTACTACTGTGCCGGGCTTGCGACTTCTTAAGAAGCTCACGGTATTTTTCAGATATATTATTGACTTGCTTTTAGTCGGTCAGTTAGTTTACTCATAATTTTTTTATTGAATACTCTAGTCATTACTCAACTTCGTGCATCAAACGGCCCAGTTTTTATCTTACAGTTCGAGACTACTTCGGCCATTCATCTGAATTTGTTCCCCACGTGGATCCCACTTTGAATCACTCGAGCTGCCGTAACTTCGTAAGCATAGGAGCAGCATACAGTTATAGCTGCGAATTCTGAGGGGACCTTCATCAACAGTTGAGGTTACATTATGAATGGATTCGCTATAGCAATTAACTACATATTTCCGACTGGGCAGCATCACGTCCAACTCCGCGGTTTATCACAAATAATTTAGGTTGGCCGTTTTCACGATATAACAAACTCGTTTTTGGGGCTAGATTCCGTATAGAAAGACTGCTCGGAAAATCAACGAAAATTATAATTTTGAACATCACTGTTTATTCGACGTAAAATAGACGGAAACGATCGTTTTTAACATAATCAATAAGTACATATGAAATATATCATGTTCGGAAGCTAATTCTTAAGTAGTTTAAAATTTCATAAATGTTCGTAGAAATATTGGCCACACATGGAGAAATGAGTATAGACTTTGTCTAAATAGCGATGAAACTTTGGCCTATTGTGGGTCATCCTTACCCACTTTGGCCCGGTAAAAGTGTTTGGCCGCTACGTACAAACAGTGTGTCACTATTCAGAGAATATGCCTCATTAATTTTTCTGAGTTGAGCTTTTTCTAGGCATAAGTTGGAAAATTCAACTCACCTACAAAAGTTTTGACTTTCTCTGGAGGAAACCTAGGCTCGTCGCGATGCGGACTCGGCATCTGTATTTTGACGAGGCCGTTGACAGCGTTGACGGCGGACGTGGCGGTCGCGTTGAAGAAATTGGTCGCACCGTTGCTGGAACTGTGGGCCCCATCGTGATGGCTGCCAAAAATAGAAACAATTTGAATAATTCTCCAAACATTTTATTCACAGTCAACGTCAGAAGTGCGAGCGAGGAAAGTAATACAAATACTACAAAGAGGTAAAAGTTCTAACTTTTTGGACTAACCGCGTCCAATTATCCCAATACAGCAAAGCTCTGACTCGAGTTTCCTATCACAATATAGTCAAGAGGAATTACGGTCGAGCTGGCATTGAACATTCCATAACTCGACGTTGTCAAAAATCAAACAGACATCGTCTTAACTTTGAAGGACATTAGATCACTTCTTGGTATTTGTAATGAATTTTAGTTTTGGAAATTTTGTAGCAGATGTTCTGGCAACATCAACCAAAGTATTTGAAGGAATTGTCTTACGCTTTGGCCATTTGTTGATTCTTACTAAAGCCAGCCGCTTGTCTTCTTTCTCTTGGAGAACTTCCCTCCTCTGTCTGCTGTTCTACTTAGTAAACTTGGAACTTGGACCAAGCCTAATGACCCATTCACCCATTGGAAGTTATCGTCAATGAACTAATGAAACCGTCCGTTTTAATCTGAACTAATAGAAACATTACAGCATTATATATAATGTCAAGGTTCCATTCATTTCACCTACAAAACACCAATAAACAATTACCACATCGACAAGTTTGAACAAATAAATAATTCCCAAGCTTTCAACGATCGTGATATTCGCCTTCGATGGAGACTGTACGATTGTACAAGCACAACCATTCAACCTACTGCTGCAAGTCGGGCAAATATTTCAAAAGATTAATGCAGAAAACTCGACGACGTGAAATTTATGAGCTTAGATCGCACGATCGTCATCATAACTGCAGTACCAATAACCTAAGTGAAATATAATGGAAATGATGTGGCGTTAGGCCACACAATTACTCGAGTTATGCCTTCAAAAAACAGAAAAGGAAATAATACGAGAGTAGCAGTACGGAGTGTGAGAGTGGCAGTACGGAGGTGAGAGTGGCAGTACTGAGTGTGAGAGTGGCAGTACGGAGTGTGAGAGTGGCAGTACAAAGTGTGAGAGTGGCAGTACGGAGTGTGAGAGTGGCAGTACGGAGTGTGAGAGTGGCAATACGGAGTGTGAGAGTGGCAGTACGGAGTGTGAGAGTGGCAGTACGGAATGTGAGAGTGGCAGTACGGAGTGTGAGAGTGGCAGTACGGAGTGTGAAAGTGGCAGTACAGAGTGTGAGAGTGGCAGTACTGAGTGTGAGAGTGGCAGTACTGAGTGTGAGAGTGGCAGTACGGAGTGTGAGAGAAGAAGTAAGAAGTATGCAAGAGGAAGTAGAAAGCCACGAGAAGTGCAAGGCTTTGAGACGGCAGCGGATGCTCGTATCATTGCCTCATGACTTCACCGCTTATACATCTCAGAAATATGCTCATGAAGTGCGCACTGCGCGATCACTGGGCAATTTGCTTAAAATTTACAACTACGACACGTAAACCAAATGAAAAGTTTCTGCAGTAAGTCAAGTTCTTCGTGATCCGTCAGAATTCTGTGCTAGAGGCGCGGAGTAGTAAAGCGATCACAAAATCCCAGCGAAACATTTCACACTTACTCACTAGCTGACGAAAGTTCTTCGTCTTCAGTTTCTTTGGGGACTAGAATGACGTATTCTTTAGACATTATATTTCAAATTGTCAGTACAAGAAGAATAGAGCACGCGAAGCACAAATCCACATAATCTGAAAGTCAAAAGAATATTTTTCTGGATTTTTATACATGCAAACATGCATCTAATAATAAATAATGCACTGTGTACGAGAAAAAATAGGTTTAAACATTATTTATTTATGATTTGATAGAAAGCCTCATAAGCTTAGTAAGAGAAACTAATGAAACTAGAGGATGGCAGTGATGTTACTGCGAACAATGCCGATAACCAAGAAAGTAACGAGGCCGGCAATTTTTCGGTTAAACATTACTGAAGCAATAATTAAACTAATGCAGTTGCAAATTTGAGTCATGTTCAGTTGGAACCCGTACTCGGACGTGGGCACAGGAGAACGGTCCACATTAGGAGCCGTGTGTTCGAACAAATTCGTATATATCTACGAACGTGTCTCAGGAATACTAACCGTCTTCTCTCGTTCATTTTCTGTTAGTTTAGTGCTGCAAGCTTTCCTCTCTTGCATGCCATTTACTCTCTCATCGTCCACTTAGCCAGTTTATCTCGCTGCACAAGCATCTCGCGTTGTTTGCACCGACTTTTGGGGCATCGTTTCAAAGTTGAACGCTGTATTTACCAAATCTTTTTGACTTTTTGTCCTAATGATACGAACACTTTCTTCCCGACAACCTGGCCACAGAACGGATCAAACTTATATGTCCTGGTATCGCTGTGCTAATGATTCATTTCGACAATCGTAAGATCAACGATGGTAGTACATACTAAACTGCATCTTATGATCAAGCAGCGTTTCTATGAGTGACAAGTTGTAATTTACGAGCATTGCACTTCTTGTGTCGAGTAATCGAGAATATTTGGAGATCAACAGTCCCGCTATGATCTAAATGTTTGCTTCACAAATTGCAGTTAAATGACTGGTTCGTATGACACCCTAAATTAAAGTTTGCAAACGAAGTAAACTTCCGCGACGAATGCCGGAGCGTCGTCAGGGCCATAAAACCACAAGTAGCATAAAAATTGATTATCCATAATAATATTACCAAGCAATTTTCAAATGAAACCTTCCATAGCAGACTTTGTACCCAAAAGACGCAGAACCTAGCACACGCTCGGTCAGGTGACAGCAGAGAGCCAGGCTCACGTCCGAGTATACGAGGCGCGAGTAAACAAATCAGCGCCCGGTGAGAAGACGCTTGCACAACTCGAGAGCCTCTCGTCAACTTCACATGTGGATGCCTTCACTTCCAAACGTTAATAAATCGCGTATTTGTTCACGGCAAAGAACTAATTCTCATCTCGAATTATGCAAATCGTAAATGTGTCAAGCCTATCACAGCTGCTAACGTTATTGACATGAGAGGTAACGACAGCATGACAATGATGAAACAACCTTCACGATATGAGCTCTGCTACTGATTAGTGAAAAGAATTAGTTTCCTCATTGACATTCCACGTTCGACGGTTGACACACAGCCATAAGTTAATTAACTTTCTAATCATGCAAGGAATTGAACAAAAATTACCAAGTGATGGAGGTAATGATGAAGTGACATCGGTGGGTATGATTTCAACAAAAAAAAATTAAACAAGGCGTAATTACCAACTTAACACGAAAAAAATGACAGATGAAATATAGCAAATTATGGGGAATTATCACTGCAATTTCATACGCAAATTCATTCACATAATTGATGCCTTTAATGTAAATATATTCACAAAAAGTCAAACAAAAGGAGCGACGCAGAAGCATAAATACATAATTTTCAAATTTCAACCGTGATTTAAGACTCTTAATTTAAAAATAATAAGTCTTAAAAGAAGTGTCAAAACACGGTTTTTCCCACAACATGCTCATTTATTTTCTGATGGCAAACCTTGAGCTACTGGAGCTCCCATCAAGTTAATAAAAATCGGTTTTTCCACAGCAAGCTTGTCCATTTTTTGAGGAATGACCTTGCATGAGTTACTCGAGAATATTTGTATTTTGTAGCGGTTATTTCCACTAACAAAGACTCGCGTAGCCGACCAATCAGATACTAAGTAGTATTGGTATAATTACGAAAACTGATTGATAAAGCTTGCCCCCCCCCCCCAAAAAAAAACACCCCAGACTGGAGATAGTACTTTGTACTATCACCAGTTTGTACTTTCATTGACTATTCACATCTACATCACAAATATTCGGACGTTTTCCCCATTTCTGAAGTTTTTTCGCTGTTATGTGATACATAAAATTTTGAACTTAAAAAGGCAAGAGTCTCAAAACTTGCAGCAAAAGGACAATGTTAAAAAGAAGTGCTCTGTAGCTGACGTCAAGAAATCTTATATCTTTCAAATAACTATTTCATGCAACGTACGTTAGTTCATAAATTAATATTTATCAACATTAAATCGCTCTATAACAGACCGTAATTTTATTAATTATCACAATAAAATCTAAGAAGATCGTTATCACTTCGGGAATCCACTTCAATTATCACAGGCCTCACTATTCATAAAAGTTACGTACTCGTAACTTCGCCAGCCAATCATTGAATTCTTTTCATGTCCAACTCACCAATCACAGGCGAGAATTCTACCGCTACGCGTACTCAGGTCGCTACGTATACGCAGTTTAATTAGTACCGCCCCTTGTAAGGAAGCGTGGTCGCTTGCGTAGCACAGATACGCGCAGCCAAACTAAAGAGGAGAGCTGAGCGCGCAGGGAACGTAAGGCTAGTCTGCCGCCTATGTCTGCTGGGCGCTAAAAAGATCAGCAAGCAACGCTGAGCATCTTGCGATACATTGCTGGTCATGCAAAAACTGGTGCTATTCAACCATTTTGCACGTGGGTTTTTTATTGTTTTTCTTCCTAGGTTTTTACTGCTAACATGATTTCCAAGAGCAGTACGGTATTCTTCAATATGTGAACAAATATACTACAGGCATAATTCTTTAGAAGAATTCTTTTGAGAAAACCTGTTAGTGGATCAAAATTGTTATGAGTTTGCCTGAGGGAGCAATTGTAATTATGATTTCGAGTCTAAAACGAGAGAGGAACATATAAAACAACTTCCTTGATGATGCCGATGGCTAAGTGAAAAAATGAATTTATTGACAGAAACCAAGACGAATACCTATTATCCAGCTCCGGTTTTAGGATATATGGCCTTCAAAGAATTTGAATCCTAGGATTTTTTGTATATATTTATATTTTTAAATGAAATTTGTATGGCGCTTTCTAGGAGGTGTGCTGAACTGCTGATGGAACATTTTTAATACATGACTGTTAGGTTTTAATTAAAGTTTTCGCGCATTGTTAATACAATTCAAGTCATAGGAAAGGTTATGAGCAAATTTTAATTTCAACAGATCACTTATTTTCCTCATGTGGGTGGTATTGCCAATGCAAATGACCAGCGCTTTCATTAGTGCAACTACTTTTACAATTATTACACGATGTCAACAATGTATTATTCTGTACGATTTGCAGCATATTTACTTTTGCGCAATATGGCATTTGAAATAATAAATACTAAATTGAGTATCCATTCAGTAATGATGATGCTCCATCTCTGATATATTACCATGTTTAAAGTTTGCTCTTGGAACATTATTAGTATAAACCCTTTTTTTATTTTAACAATAAATTCAAGTGTCCAGATTTCTGATTTCATTTAATTTGTTTATGGTCTTTTTCACGAGATAAATTGTACAACACTTTACTTATATGTACACTAAAGCTAATAACACTATAATAATGCCATAATATTTAGTGTCAAAATGTATATTGACACTACATTACTGAAGAAAATAAATAGACATTTTTTAGTCATGTTCTATCCAACACGAGCGTTTTTGGTTCAAATTAAAAGTTGTTTAGTGAAATCAGCAGCGGCGGCCAAACCCAATTAAGATCTATGGTCAGTATAATACTAACCTGAATTTTGAGGAAAAAACTTGGAGATTGGACACAGAAACAAAAAATTTTCCGAAACGCCGAGGAAATATCTCAGAGGGAACCGAAATTTTCAATGGAAATAAGTTCCAACTCACGGGAATTCCATTTCCCCTACACAGGCAAAAAGTGCTCTTCATTTAGATCCCGTACTTGGCTGCATTACATGTGATAGCAGAACAATAATAGTTTTCTTTTTTAATATAGGTATCCTACCTAACTTCCCGATTCGATAGAAACGGGAAATTGGTTAATGCCGAACAAAAATTATAATTTAGAAAGCAAACTGTGTAAGATTGTCCTTCAAAATACATAAGCTAACGACCACTGATTCACATGTCATAAACTGTGGGTTAGATAACAAGTTTGATAAGCGAAACTATTAGCGCTGCCAGCAGTTCTAATCTCACGCATGGTATCTCGGTAAGGTTCAGTTGCTGCTCACATGCAAGTACAATCAGTCCAAGTTTGTGCGCGGCTCCAGCATGAACCGTTGCAGGCATGTCGCTATTTAAAAGCAAACGATGCTAAGAAAATATTGCTACGAATTCATTCTATATCTCATAGGGCATTCAACATAGAAGAAATGTCTTGGTTGTTCATGCGTTGAAGGATTGTCTTGAATCAAGAGACGTTTCCTTCACTGAAAACACACCATGTATCAATGTCTATTCCGATATTTTCCCCTCCTTACCTGAGAATATCTTTAAAAGATCTTAGTATGAAATATGAATTGAGAGGTGTGCCCATACAAATCATAAGATGCGCGTTTTTGTTTCACGTTTCATTATGTCAGTTACTAAAATGAAAAATTATTTCAGCATAGGGATTAAATCCCAGTAGCACACATTCCCTATTTGATGGCATTATTTTCAGTAAAGAGTACATCAAGTAGCAGCACTCTAATCACCAGTCAAAATGACGCACCCAACTAATGAACATGCAGATGTTTACACGTAATAGAAAGGTTAAAATGTTCTTGATCTCGTGAAACTCTTCGTACACTTTAGTTAAAAACTTTTTTTGCAACAGTTTTGAATTACAGAGAAAGGAGCCGTTCCAGACGCACTCTCGTTTTGTTCACCAAACTGAGATGGGTGTTATCACACAGAGAAAATATCTTGTGCATGTAAAATTGCCATTGTAATTTATATGTACAGTTGCCAACCGAGTTTCGGAAGCACGAGGCTCATGTAGTGGAGGCGCTGCAGTTGAGGTCATACTTTGGTTCAGTTCGTGTAATCACGTCAAATAATAATTCTTAAAGGTACACTTGACGTCATTTACTTGATTACATCATTAATGACTCGTGTACAAGGTGCCCTGATTGCGCGACATACCGAAGCGTACGGCTATTTCATGATAATTCTGTCACTGACCTTCCAGTTACCTATATATTCTCGTTTTTTTTTTCTCGTGATCAAACCACTACCGCCAGCAAGCTAGGCGAGATTCCTCGACAAATTGTATCCAATAGAGTTATGGCACCAATACATCACTCAAGTAACTTGGCTATACTTTCTTCAAGAAGACAAAGCCAATTAAAGATTCAACTCGCCCGTCGCCTGGTGAGCTCTAATATTCTTATTTATAGAGCTTAGAATGGACAAAGAGGGACAGGATGGTAGTGTTGACCGAAGGACGCATCGAATTATAAGGCACTGCTTGAAGCCTCATCCGATTAATTCAAACGCATAAATAATTGATTATCGTGACCAAGAACCTCGTTCACAAGGAGCATGAAAAGTTCCTGTAATTTTGTGCACATCACGAGAGGTAGAGCAGATAATGAGATGAAGGCACGCAAAAAGTCACGACAGAAGCACACAAGCAGCAGATCTGGTCACCTAATGGAACCACGTTTGGTACTGGGTTACGTGGCACTGACCAGACTGTTGCTATAAGGTAGATACAAGTCAGCAGATCTTATCAATGATAGATAGTCTCTTAGTCCGACATGAACAAAAAGCACTGTAAAAATAATTTTGTACCATAGATATATGAGCTGCCGAAATCCTGCTTATTAGAAACGCGAGACATTCTTTAAAAATTAAAATAAAACTAAAAAATGTACTAGCATTCTATTTGAACGCGAGAGTTGGCTAGTGGCAGTGTTGTATGTAACCTTATGTGTATTCATTGGGACAACGATCGTCGCAGGTGTAAATCAATATTGATCGAACGCCTCACAACGTCTGGGCAGAGCAACACATCATGCTGGCAACCTTATTACAGAAACACCAAACCAGACACTAAGCAGCCGACGGACTTATTCACATCGCATGTTAGTGCTAAACTAAGTAACATAATATAGAACTTGAATTATATTTATGACCAGACAAAACATCGTTAAATCTTTCGGTAACAATAAAACTGTGACAAGCAGAATAAGGGATAATGATAAAGGTCACGACATTATCAACTGTTAATGGAAAATGTGTTCGTGGACAGAATTGATGTTCTCTTCACACATAGGGCGTGAGTTCGACGCAAAAGCACACATAAAGAGAAATAGAGGAAGTAACGTGAATACACAACAGAGACACCATACATTGCGAGTTATGAACAACTATATACAATTGCAAGACAACTTTCAATCTGATTTTCAGGTCTGCAATTGGCATAACTATTGAACTCTCTCATGTAGGCCTACGCGATGCCAGCAATGTTTCCGAATGTTGGGCTCTGACAAATTGGACATCACGGTGAAAACAATTGCTTGGTGCCGAAATGGAAGCCTGTGACTGGGATATCGCGTCACAACAAAGTGGACGATATAAACAGTGAGAGGATCCTTTCCAGGCCGAGACGCACGAGATTGCAGCAAATACAATAGCACAAAAAAGTCCTAGAATGACATAAAAAACAGTGTCCGAAAATAAAGTGATATCATAGTGAAGCATCTTCTTAGAAATTTCAGTTAGTATGACCTTTCAGCATTATTATATAACAATGATTCAAATGATCAAGACGGAAAATTGAACATAATCCTCTATATTCTATATTTTTTCTATAATTTTTGCATTATTGCGAGACCTCATTTGAGCATATTGCTACCGAGTCCATGGATAAGATATGCAGAGAAGAAGCAAGTTTGAGACGTCCACAGGATGCAGAGCAAGTGAGCTCGTATCGTACAGGACGGAGACAGCCAGCACAGACGGATGGGACATGACGAGTGAGCAGCAAGAGGATGTTGGTGTTACATGGCCACAAAAATGCAAATTGTTCAAGTGCAAACGAGGCCAAATGAATCAACTCTCAACACATTAACTGCAAGATTGGTCTCAATTTCTTACACGAACAACACAACAACATGCCAAGTGCAGCAAATCAGAGTTATTGCTGCCTTCATAGACGCAAGAACGGAGAATTGGATTCCACGTTCAATTTAGTACAAGTGGCAAGAATTGTTCATCTCCGAACGATCAAACACTGAGGTATATAGTACACTGGCTGTAAAATAACCATAGTTACAAAAACCCCTATGGCACAGCAGTCAACAATAGATTTCGCCAAATTTCAGCCAAATGCCTTCGTCCAAACCGAGGTCTTGTTCAGAACTGACGCTAAAAAAGTTAGCTCGAGAAGTTTATCCCGCGTTTCATGATCCGGCACGCACAAAATGCAGTATTCATGCCGATTGCTGACGTGAGCTGAACGCTCAGGAATTTCAGCGCATTTGATCGTTTCCGGCGCGACTAAACACATTCGTGCAAACATTGCACCAGACTGATGCTCAGCCTACGTTGTTGGATGTCGGAATTCACAACAATGTCCCGGGAATATAAAGTATAGAAATGACAACTCGAAGAAAAGACCTGAATGTGACAATTGTCGAGGATACTCAACTGTTTACATGGAGTTGTCGAACGTTCGAATAAACGAACCACGAAGATTTCTTATTAATTCGTTCATTCGAATGTATGAACGAATTCATTATTTCACACCATTATGAACACAAATTGGCATGCACATTCCGATGTATTAAAACGACCCAAAAATATAAACACTATTAAGGTATAGAAACACGAGAACACATAAGAAATTAAATTAATATCTTACCTGGATTTTTTGCCAGTCACTTTAGAGAAAATTGACGAGGTTGAAGGTTCGTCTTGATCAAGACCGGAATGTGCGAATAGCGGGAGCAGAGGTTGCCTCTGGTAACAGTTCTCATGTAGTAAAACTTCAGTGCTGCTGCCGCACATGCTGCTCCTGCCACTTCCACTACCGTCATCACTGTCCTCGGCGGCACTGCTGCCACTACTGCCACTTGGCACGGTCAGGATTATGACGTCGGACTCGTCGACAGCGCCGTATGAGAGCGGCGCGGACGACGTCGTTGGGGTCTCGCCCGTCATGTTGAGCGTGCGACCGCCGTCGCTGCAGCTGCGGTTACCGCGCCCCAGCACCATCCTGCAACAACCGTAAATAGTTACGGTATATGTTTATTTACTTATAAAACTACTGAACACGACAATTGTATAAGTTCTTCTCAATCTTAGAATGAAGACCGAAATTGTAAATAAAGAATTCTGAAATGAAAGATGCAATTCATCATACAACGGATAAAACAATAAGACAACAAAACACATAGCCAGTATATAATAATTATTGCAATTGTGACACACGATTTGTAGTAAACTAAAAACGCATGATAATAAGGCACAAGCATATGATATACCAAGTTTTCAAATTTGTCTATTATATATGCCGGGTTTAGCACAACATAAGCACATGATGATGCATAAGCTAACAAATTAGCTTAGACGGCATATGCAAATATCGAGGCGCAGTGAAGACGCTCGCGACAACGAACTAATGCACTGCAGTTCCGTCAGATGAGGAATACGATGCTCAATAATCATACGTTATACGAACCAAATTTTGAAATGTAATAGCATGGGAAGCGCCTTTAATTTGGCGTAGGTATCGATGATAAATGATATCAAAAAGAAATGAGTAGCTGATATCGTGCATGTGGGTTGCCAAGAAAATGAATTTAAAGATAGTTGAAAAGAAAAACTTTCCAGACTATTCACTTATTCTGGCAAGCCAGATCAACTCTTAGATCCCTTTGTTCGTTGAATTAAATCATCAACAGAAATATTCAAAGTGTACAAATCGATAAAAAATAGCCATTTATAATTGAAAATGATTTTTTTTCCTGTCAGCAGCGGTACACAAAAATAGATTCTTTAAAAAATTAACAGAAGAGCGTGAGGACTCAAGCTCGAGTTTCATAATCCGGCAATTTACAATCTATTATTGTAAATTTATTGTAAGCGTAAGCATAAAACGATTTGGTGAACATGACCAAAAGCAAAGTGAATATGACAGCTAAGCATGACCAAACGACTAAAAGTTATTTTAACAATCTGACTTGTTTTCTACTCTCTTCGTTGCGATGTAAATGTAATGCTATCTCCTCCGACATATACGAGAATTGAGCTGCTTGAACAGAACAAATTGACTGGCGGATGAATTACAACTTACGAACGGATATAAATTGAATTCGAGAACGAATTTAATTAAAATTCGTGAACGGATTTAATATAAATTAACAAACGGATTTAATCTAAGTTTGTTACCTACTTAATTCAAGCTTGCAGACCGATTCAATCAAAACTTGCAAACTGATTCAATTAAAACTTGCAGGCGGATTCAATTAAAACTTACTGACCAATTCAATTAAAACTTGCAGGCGGATTCAATTAAAACTTACTGACCAATTCAATTAAAACTTGCAGGCGGATTCAATTAAAACTTACTGACCAATTAAATTAAAATTTGCGGGCGGATTCAATTTAAACTTGCAGACCAATTCAATTTAGAGTTGCAGACCAATTCAATTTAGAGTTGCAGACCAATTCAATTTAAACTTGCAGGCGGATTCACCTTGAATTTGCCGATTCAAACATTTCCTGCCAGATTCCTCATAAAAAAATATTTCGATGAAAATATGGCGGTCGTTCCGGTCAGCGACTAGCATTGCTCTTGAGCAATCACCTCTCCATTATACCCAGACAAGTGAAAACAGCTGTAAAAAATAAGCCTCCGAATTGGAGAGTTGGAGCTCAAGTTTGCAGTTATATTATCTAAGAACTTTCCCTTGCAATTACGAAGGTCATGAATGAGACAGCAATTATCCTCTTTATCAGCTGACATGATTATTTTTTGTGGTGTTCCATTGTACTGTGAACGATATGTATTGTATTTTTAATTGGCGTATTTTGCTCAATGTTAATTGAGCTGATAGTGAGGACGTTGCATCGCCTGGAAAAATATTATTCAATCATTAAGAGGCTCAAATATCCGCTGGAAATCAGGAAATTCTACTCGAATAAGAAGCCTCCGACCTTTACGCGCTAACACTTCAACGAGAACATTACGCCTCGCCTTTTATTTCATTATAATTCCTATGTCTGGCTGACTTGCTTGCTTGCTTACCCATTTTTTTCCATATCAAGTGTCGTTTCCTCGTGATCTCAGAAGAGTTCGTTAAAAATATTTTTGCCAGTTACTTCGCAAAAGAGATTTGGACAAATTGCACAATTAACTTTGTATGAGTGGTACATTATTTACTCAGTGACATATGTTTCCACATTGTCACTGAGAATTGTGACGCAATTCTTAAAGATGCATCCACACTCGAAGTTCTGACAATCATTTTCCCACTCGCGTCTTGATCCGAGCATATACAGATTCGGAATTCATTAAATTTATATTAAATATTATTAATACATAATTGTACACAGATTTTCAGAATAAATTATTCGCTTGCTAAAAGGCCTGGGTGGGTTGGAAACGCAACATCGACAGGATAACACTTATAAGGTTGAGCTTTTGTTGGCACAGAGCTCACTCTTAGCACGGGGCAAGCGTCGTGCAGTCAGCCACTGGCTGACACTGCCTATAGCTGCGCCGGTGCACCTGCACTCAACTACCCTACGTCTTGGTGTAAACTTGGCGCGTCCAACTGAAGATTAACGGACTAATTCTTTCACAACCAAACGAGTATAGTAAAACTGTATACTTTAAAGGCAAAATATTTAGCATTCTTTCGCGTTCTAACATGGTGACATATGCAGGTATGGCTACAGAAATTTCTCAATGCCGTGCGCTAAATTAAAGAATATTTTTTGCGTATAATAATTGCGACATAGGCAGAAATTGCTTTAGAAATTTCCCAATGACGTATACTAAATTAGCAAATAATAAAGTGATAATTTACCAGACAATCATTTCCAAAAATATATACCCTGCACTAGAATTCTTCGTGTTAGAAAATAATGATATATGAATCTGCCTTATGAAATTCAGCTTATGACTCAATGAATATTATAATTAATGATGAATATGAATCTGGCTTACGAAATTCAGCTTATGACTCAATGATTATAATTAATGATAAATATGAATCTGGCTTACTAAATTCCGCTCTCATCGCACGTCACTGAAAGGCGAGCGCACACAGCGAAAGTGAAAATTTAGTAAAACTAACGCACATCCACAAATGCCTTGTAATATACGCCTTGTTACACAAAAAAATCTACACTGCAATATATAAGATTCAAGCAATAAAATGGAAGTTTTTGAATACCGTACGGCATAACACTGTAAAACAATGAATTTATGTGCACGTTTACATGAGCTGTACATGTGCTCATAGCACACTGCCACTCACAGGATCGTAAGCACAACCTCCAGAAACAAGTTCCTGAACAAGACGAGCTGTCAGCGTCAGGGCACACCAAGAGATTAGCCTAGAAAGCCTGTGACGGGATCGATGCAAGGTCGCGCGATCGTATTGTTAAGGTCGCACAAAAACATAGGCTGTCTCAGGTCACACGTTGCACGCGCTCTCAACTGCATTTTTATTATCGATGAAAACACAATAAATGAATCGTAAAACTAGGCTTTGGGCGCAATGTTTTTTTTGTGCGAATATTAGTTAATATTACAAAAAATGCAATGAATTATCGGGACTAAACCGTAAGAAAAAATAATTCATGTCACCCACTTCCAATTTGTTGCCGAAATCCTCAAAAACAAACCGTTGACGGAATTTTTTGAAGCTTTAGAAGAATACGCACTTACGTGGCGAAGATAATGCACAATGCCATAAAAGATTCTAACAGCTGATAAAACAATGACGTATGAAATTATGTGTCATTTATTTAGAAAATAAATGAAATTATCATTTCACTGGTACCGCAACGAACAACGGTTAAGAAGCACGCGACACATCCAACAAAAGCAAACCTCAGCAATTAAATACAACGCAACTCGGATTAATTTAATGCCTTTGACGAAAAACTACACCGAATGAGATGAACTTAAAATCCATAACATCAACTTTAGCGTTCTAGATTATTTTTCCTCAAAGAACTGAATAAATGAGAGTGCGACTTTTTAACATAATAGTAAAGGAGCCATTCACATTAGAATTGAAGCATACAGTTATAAAAATGCGACTGAGAATTCCAAATCAACTGTATCAACAATTGCGCGACATTCATTTTCGCACCCTCCTTTCATGAGCGCGGCAACACTGGAACTTGCATTTCAGGTGACATTCCGCCCTTGCATGGTGCCGGAACTCCACAAATGTGCAAATAGTAACGATTGCAGACGATGCGCCATAGAGTCCGCGAATAATGCATTCATCAAAGTTCAATTAATAATCAAGCTCGCGAATTCTGCTATAAAAAGCTATGTTCACTGCGAACTGCGTCGTGAGATATAGCAACTTCAGAACAACAGAAACTAATTTTGGATCCAGAGCTTTTTTTCTGCAAAAACATTAAGGAGGAAGCATTCGAAAAAACAATGTAAATGTAAAGAAAAATGTAGTTGTAAATGAAACTGTACAGAGTAGATCGTCAGAGTTGCACGGCACGATGGCACGTCCCGAAGTCAGCATCAGTTGCGTGGCGACTAAAGCTAACAAATACAGACCAGAGTTTCAAAACTCACAGCTGCGCTCGCCGTTTGTTTCAATGTTGTACCGACAGTGAGGCACGCTCGGACACAGCACAAGAGCGGCATAACATAAAAATAAATTTAATACATCGTTAGTTATTTCCAGTTTCAATGACCAACTTCACATACCGCGGAACAAATAGCTTAATAAGTCTAAATTCTTTATAAACTAAACATTGAAAAAAAGTTGAACAGGTCTGGTTAGGTAAAATGTTAGGTGCAAAGAAAACATACCATCTAAAGTGAAATTGCCAACCGGCCGATTAAGAGGAAACCGTCGTCGAAGCTGCAACCTAATGTTTTCCGTGCATTGAAGTGCAGCGCACGAGACGAGGCTCTATTTAAAGGGAGCAGAGCACGGCAATTTGCGCAAAAATGAGAAGGACCAAGTCATAGCGATGACGCGCACACTCCACCTAAAAAGTTTATACTAGCGTTAAGCTCGATATCTTGCAGTTCATTGCGAAGTGAGTGAAGCTGTTCACAACTTCCGAGAAGCGGGCTCGTCACTTCATCAAGGTTTGAAGGTCATAACGAACACGTATACGTGAAGAGATCTTACATAACATTTCGGTTTTTCAGGTTCGTTCACACGTTCGGAGAATGCTAAAAACCAAACACAGTAAATTTCCCCACTAAATTATACTCAGATTCTTAACAGCATCAAACAATTTTGGAGGTGCTGCACGTTTCTAGAAAGTTAAGCTCTGAAGAAACCCTGCCAAAGGTGAGGCAATGACTACTGCTTCCTTTGAGCGGCTGAACAAAAATGAGCATGTATCAGGAAGACGTATATACGTACAGCCAATATTGATTATATCTCGACAGCAAGACTGACTGCGGGTGTCAGGACACCAATAAATTATAAGATTTCAAAAGCTAAAAATTTGAACGCTGAGGATAAATCTTGGTGAATATTGTTTTGAAACATAATACTGGGACGACCATCAAAAACGCTTCTTAGTACACAGAAATTGGAAGAATTAATTTTATAAACTCAGGCCGTTTCAAGTGAAAAGAGAATTTATTCTATACTATTGCTAGATAGCTGCACATTGCAATGGCTTACACGGAAATCTCCTTTAATTGCGCCTTCAATCTTTACTTCAAGTGGGCACGGAATAATATTTAGAGCTCAAGCGAACAAGCAATGTCCCATCCCATACTCTATGAATACTGAAGTAACATAGATGATTTTAACGAAAAATCACACATGATGACAAAGAAACCTTGGATACATATGACGTATACAACACAATAAAGGATGATTGCTTCATGAAGCCAAGGAGTCTTATGGGCGTACTGAGCGCTTCAGTGAAGCCATGTAGGCTCAGTTAACAAAATGCACTTGTTACACACCAAGGGTGGCTTCTGGCAAAGCAACACACACACAATAGCCAGAGCCAGTGCACGCGCACTCGGCCTCATTGCTCGTGTATGGATGTCACATGACGCTCAAACTGCAATAACCGTAAACATAGCCATTTGACGATCTGATGATGGCAATATATATCAGTCGTCGCAGTCAACCTGCGACATAAATGTTGTACTCATTTCGCCATTCCTGACGTTGTGCTCATTTATGTTGTACCACTGATTCACGTAAGCAAATTGAATGCATTACCCACAAGAAGACGTTTGTGTTCATATCCTGTACGGTACGTAACGAACGTATTCTCGACTGAAGCATGGCGTAACGCTGGTATATAAGAGCACATCGTAGACCATGCATTGCGACGTCCAAGTCCATAGCTAAATGCAATGAGCGGATCAGGAGGCTTAACGTCAAGAACTGAACAGTGTTTGATACCTCTAACACGCACAGGGAGGCGCTATTCGAATCTACTAACGAAATTTGAATCATTAATATGGTGGGTATGACACCAACTCCCATGTACTATATATGTTAATATATGTACATCGCTCGAAGAGCAGTTTTCAATGTAAAATATCAACACGCATGACGAAGCCTTGTTCTTCAAGCATCACGTTTGTGTTCCTATATCAGTTTATATATGATACATATTTTAAGAAAATAGTATTTTAGATAATTATACAATTTTTCAAAGAAATCGTAAAAGATATGCCCCGGACACCCGCTGAGTGAGGGTTTATGAGTGAAAGTTTTGAAGAAAAAAAATGATAGCGACAGATTTCTCTCCTTAAAAATATTTAGGCGTCATTATCTAACCATGACCCATACAATAGGCCTCGCATGCTTGGATAATAAAAATTCGATAGATGCATGTCAAACATAGTTAGAGTTGAAGGTCTCCAAAAATTTCTAGCCAAGGCGCGTGTAATTATATGAACTTTATTCCTATAATTTGAAATAGAGAACTTCAAGTCAAGGTTACCTGCCCAAGCACAGTGCCTGCTGAGATGACTGGCGGCAATAAAGACAGTCGATTCGAAACACAGGACGTTAGTATTTTGATAATTTGAAAAGAATTTCATGTTGATCATAGAATCCAGTTTGTAAGAAATAGAAGAAGAATTTGTTGAATATAAAGCTAGTGAATGGCTACTACTATGGCAACTACTGATTGCATCTCAGAAAAGAAGTAAAAATACGGTACTTTAAGGAGACGAGATGCGAGCACAACATGGACCACCTGCCCCTCGATCGACATCAATTCTGCATGAGTTGAGGGCACGGTTCGGTGAGCATGCAACTCCGCCGCCGATTGATCGAAATTGAAATACACGAACGAAATGTAGAGGACTTGGTTTTAGAGGCGACTAGAATTCCTGTTACGCAACGTCACATCCCCGTTTCTTCTGTAACATGGTTCAGCCGGTCTTTCATTGAATCGGTAAAGATTTAATGAATCTCTGCAGTATAGCGAGGTTAAAAATATGCTTATTACATCATGGAAAATTTAGCTCGAACATGCAACAATGGCCGCAGCCAGTGAACATGCGTGTGCTGCAAAGCTGTAGATGAGGTGATAAAGCAGAAACGGAAGATGACGTGCAGTAATACCGGAACAAAGCTTTACACATGAGACAACATTTACATTATGACGCTAAGTGCGCTGCAATTATGAGATTATGGAAATTTTATTCTTAGCGACTTATGATGAACACGAAGGAAAATGTTCAACACCTTCTGATCATAAAACTTAGATTAGAAATGCGAATTATTAGAGTGTATACACGATATCGTGGCAAAATTACAGTACAATTACATTACTAACTCGAAAAGGCGATTGACACATGCTCACTTCTTTGAAATGAAATTTCACGTACGATACATGTAATTTGGATACGTACGAAACGTTGAATTTGGATCCGTACGATATGTGGAACTTGGATCCGAGCGATACGTGGAATTTGGATATGTTACATGTATACTTGATGATTCCGACACACTGCGGTCAATCAAGTTTAGGGACGATGCCGGGAACTTCTTCCAGAAATTGTTGAAATAGTTATTAACTATAGCGTTGACAGGCAGTAGCGAAGTATCTTCGCTAGACGAAGAATTTACCTTTATATACCATCCATCCTAGGGTTGACGTAAGGGCATGAAAAACTCGTCCTCAGGATGCTCAGGTATTCGAAAATCGACACCAAACATCAACCAAGTCAACGCGGTCTCTACCAGCAGTGATAAATAAGTACGAGTAACTGTCAAGACTTATAATATATGTCACTGATCAGTACTTTGATCGAGATATGCTGGATTTACGTAAATTTGTTCAGAAAAACTTTGTGTAATCGAGGCGCACTCTGCACAGGGCGACTGCGAGCACTGGCAAGAAGGTGGGCTCCAGCCATGAGTGCGAGCCCGCGATGGTTTGCGTGTGGCCGCGCACAGACACGCTCGCTATTGGCAGTTGAGGCATCGCGGTTCTCCGCTGCCTTGTTGCGCAAATGTGCACGCCTCCTCAAGGTCGCTACCTCAAACGATGCAACTATGCAAAGCCATTCTGCTTATACCAGATGATGCATAAGCACATGTTGCTGACGTTTATCGACCTTATTCTTCACGTATATGCAATGAAATGAACGTTGAAAGATATATTAATTCCTTAGGATACATTAATTACTTTCTATTAAATCTCAACAAGCTTGGCTTTCTAGCATGACAGTGAAAAATCACAAGCATCGAAATTAATAATAACGAATTATTACCGAGATACCGAATTAATAATACCGAGACATCACTCATACAGATAAACAAATGTAAATTATTCTGTCAACTCCGATGAAAATAATACTTCCAAAAAAATTCGGGCAATGCATCCGGCAAAAAAATTAATACAATTTAGAAAGTAGTGTCAAGTTCGGGTAATTTCGCCCCAAAAAAAAAACTTGACTAACTCAGAGCTGTGAAGTTTTTTTGCTTGCAGTTGGGCCATGGCAAACTGCATGCAAGATCTTGCAGTAAAATCGCAAATAATGACCAGCTGACGAGTAACGCGTATCTGGCATGAATCGAAATCTCCGTACGATCCATGGCTTACGATACCATTTTTGTCACAGAAATACCGTTAATGATACCATTTTGTCACGCAAAAATATTCGGCTTAGAAATATCGGCAAAAGAAATATATAATATTCTTTACTCAACGCAAGCCAAAATCGAACATAAGATTGAACTTTACAGGCATTAGACTCAGCAAAAAGAGGGATTGCGCACATGAGCTCGTCTGCAACCTCACCACTCGCCCCAACAGAGGTCAAACTAATTTGTGGCAGCATGACTTGGTTTTTATACACTCCATAATAATCGTATGTAATTTTATAGCTCCATTTAATCATGGTCAAGCAAATTTGTTTCTCTTGTATCAATACAACAGAAATAGAGTAAGTTGTGCCCGAATTTTGTTGAGTAATTCTAACCACATGGCTGAACAATCGAACTAGACGGAATCAAACAAAAACTGTACAAGTGAACATCAACAGACATAAATAAAATACTTAAAAAAAACTTTTTAAAAAACCACGTTTTTCTTTTGGACTAAAAAGTAGAAAATAAATTATGGCTCGCCCCAAAAAACGTGTGTCGGGCAGATTTATGATTAAAGCGAAAAGCACACAACACACGAATTTTGGAAATTTGATGTGAACGAACAGCCCGACCCACGTTTTTTGGGGCGAGCCATAATTTATTTTCTACTTTTTAGTCCAAAAGAAAAACGTGGTTTTTTAAAAAGTTTTTTTTAAGTATTTTATTTTCTACTTTTTAGTCCACAAGAAAAACGATTAAGACTTGATTAAGTATGACTTGACGTACGTATCGATGATACGCAGCGTTAGCGCCTGCTCGTCTATAACGTGAGCGCCCGCACGTCATACTATATATATACTATATATATATACTTTACTCAATTAAACTAATTTCGGTCTCTAATTACTAATTTTTATAATTGTATCTGAAATTGTTAGGCGAAAATAGCCTGCATGCCGAATTTCAGATCTCTAGAACAATCAGAAGAGGGCTAATTTTCGTTGTCAATGTTAACAACAAACAAACAAACAAACAAACAAATAAACAAACAAACAAACAAACGCGAAGCTAAGCTAAGAAAAACGTTAAAAAAAGAAACATCAAGAGAGAGAACATTCATGTTGACGAAATATTATCAGCCATAATTGTATAATATTGGGCGCAAATCGAAGAGACATCAAGGGAGAGACACAGAGAGAGTAACATCAACAGAAGAAACTTCAAGAAAGTACCGTAACATCAACAGAAGAAACATCAAGAAATTACCGTAACATTAACAGAAGGAACATCGTGCCCAACTGACGGTGATGAGTTAGGTTGCAACACTAGTCCATGTGGCGTAAGTAGCTCATGACCTCCTCCCGTTTCATGGGCAGCACGCTCTAGTTTACCAAAGAAGGTTATGTGCCTGTTACTTATGACTTTATGAGAAACTACAGGGGGTTGCACAAAATAAGGATCACTTGAATAGTACTTTTTGAATTTGTTACAAACCATGAAACCGTGACATATTTTTATCTTTTATTTTTTTTATTGTTGCTGCTAATTGATATTTTATCCTTGCACAGATATTTTTAGTAAATTTTTGTTTCAATAACCTAAGATTTAACTTATAAATGGCAAACCTCTCTGAGTTACAAAGATACCAAATTATTGGTGCCGGAATGGCAGGTGCGAGTGTGACAAACTTCTCAAATGCTTGACTTTTCTAGAGGTATTGTCTCAAAAGTAATGACTGCTTTTGAAGAAGAAGAAGGAAAAAAGTCCTCAGCAAAGCACAGGTCTGGCCGAAAGTCGAAGTTGTCTGAGAGAGAACGTCGGTGCCTAAATCGAATTGTGAGGGAAAATCGAAAGAAAACGGCTGTTCAAATTACTGCAGACTTCAATGGACACCTACAGAACTCAGTTTCCATAAAGACTACGCAGAGAGCTGCACAGATCTGGATTCTATGAAAAAGCTGCAATTAAAAAACCACTGGTTTCAAGTACAAATGCTTCAAAGCGTTTAGATTGGTGTAAAAACTTGCAGAATCGGTTCCTCGAGCAGTGGAAAAGCTGCTTCTCTGACGAATCATTTTTTACCTTATTTCCAATCTCTGGCCGAGTTCACGTTCTACAGCCAATAGAGTCATGTAATCCCGACTGCCTTCTCCCAACCGTATAACATGGTGACGGTACATTGTAAATGAAAATGGTACAAACATGGTGATGGTACATGGTAAAGGATCTGTGATGATAAGGGGTGCTATTTCTTGGAAATCCGGCGGACTCTTCATGGAAGAATCAACAGCCGTAACCATTTAGGAATTTGGCAGGACCAACTTCATCTAATTGTTCGAGCATTGTTTTCATAGGTAACGCCATCTTTCAAAATGATAATGCCTCGATCCATATAGCTGGAATTATTAGATAATGGCACGTGGAACATTCAAATGAAGTTGAGCATCTCATTTGGCCATCACTTTCACTGGACCTGAATATTATCGAGCACCTATATTCGATTTTAGATATAAAGGTTCAGAAGTCGATTCCGTCGTCATCGTCTTTAAAGGAGCTGGCGGGAGTTTTAACCGAAGCAGGGGTTAAAATTCTTTTGGAAACAATTCACAATGTGTATGAATCAATACCTTGAAGAATTGAGGCTGTAATTGCTGCAAAAGGTAGATCTATACCATTCTAAAATATATTTTGTGGATTTCTCAGGCGTTTCCTTAATTTTGTCTAACCCCTGTATATCGTCGATAAGTCTACTGATATGAAATACTCGTCATAACGTATTACAAGGGTCGATATTTTTACCAAAGTACAAAATTATGTCCTGAATTCCGAAATAATTTTTAACAATGAACATTCTTCCATCTAAACTGGCCTATAATAGTACTAATACGTTGCTGGTATTCTTTCTCGTCTTGATTGCAATAGCCACAAAACATGAAAACGGCAGTAGTTCAGACGCTACCAAGTTAAGTGCAAGCACCAATAATGCATACAACATTGAGCATTCACCTGCCTCGCTAAACCTCAACTTTTTACTTGATTTCGGCCCGCGTATTGATAACGGAATTAAAGAAAGAAAAGAATGCTATGACAAAATAAGTGGACGCTCTTGCTGAGGACCGCTCAGTAGGGTGGGCATTCTGCCTACCTGTGAATCACACTAAAAACGAAATGATAATGCCTATCCAATCTGAGTAGCTTACTACTCTGAGCAATGTATTGGATGCACATTATTCTGACAAACATATGTTGTCAACAAGACCAACACTGTAGATACGAGCATAAACATTGAAATATTCATTAGATTTTTGCTTCAAATTCAGATTTCAAAATTTCGATAGAAGCTTACCTATAAGCCGAGTGATTGAATTGACGTGCTCCAATAGCGTTCGACGGATTCGAATTGACGTTCCTACAAAAGCGGTAATAATTAATAATTGACGTTCCTACAACAGCGGTAAAAAAGAGACGCAGAACATAGGAGTGCACAGCTCACTGGGCCCGCGGTTCCGACCAAGGCTAAGTTCAAGGCAACTTTTAACCAGCCGGGGATTATGAAAGTAATTTTTGAACTGGTTGGTAAATCTTGCTGTCAGCCGGTCACATCAAAAACGATTTTCATTGCGCGATGAATAATTTAATAAAATGTGACATTGAACTAGCCTTGCCAATTGACTAATTTAGCGATATTTATGATATAACACTAGGTTATATACGTGAAACTAGCTGTGAATGACATTAAATACGAAGATTTCTGTCGTTAATCGCAAAAATATTGATTAATTATTGGAATATTAGAACTTAAGATATATGGCCATGCGCGATATTACTTTAGGTTAAAGAACGTCTGTGAATCAAAATAAAATTACACAGAAAATTTCAAAGAATACGTCAGTATCTAGCGCTTGAATTCCTATAATAAAATCGAAAATAAAGACGAATGAATGGACAGCGTTAATTGGCTCAGTATTCAGTGTTGACGACTGCCTACAGATAAAGTAATAAGATCTCGGGGACTTGCACGACAAATGACGACCTCAGTCATATTTACTGCTGTAAATTAATGAATTAAACGTAAGTAAAAATATGAAGCTTGTACCTAAGGATAAAAAAAGTGTATCACCGTAGCTTGAATTAAGGTACCTAAAGCAATCATGTTAGCAATCATGTTAGCAATCATGTGAGCAATCATGTTAGCAATCATGTGAGCAATCATGTTAGCAATCATGTTAGCAATCATGTAAGCAATCATGTTAGCAATCATGTGAGCAATCATGTTAGCAATCATGTAAGCAATCATGTGAGCAATCATGTGAGCAATCATGTTAGCAATCATGTTAGCAATCATGTAAGCAATCATGTGAACAATCATTCCTTGATTGTTTTCATGTCAGACTCGTGCAATTACTTCTGAGCACTGCATGCCTGACAACGCGACTTCAAGGCAGCAGCAAAATCCAATAACTGAAAGCTAATGAAAACTAACATTCTTTCTTTTTATTTGCTACGGTAGAAAAGCGGTCACCTAAATTCTGGTCCTGATACGGGGTAATAAAATTGATTCGTGGGGCAAAAAGTAATTGAATAATATCTAAAAAAGATGGCGCAGATTCCAGCCAACCACCAGGGCTAAACTAGGCGTTCACGCTTCGGTCGCAGATTAATTTGAAAAAATTCGCGATATTAATTGGTATACGAAGTTACATAATAAAAAAGTTGCCCCCCCCCTCTCAATAAGGGGACATTCCCCCCCCCCTCTCAATAAGCTCTCTATCAGCATATGAAATAATAGATGAAAAGCAGCAACAAACCGGGAGATTCAAGAGTTACGTTTCACAGAAATTGTCCCTAACTCCGTCTTTCTGGAAGTGCACCGAGCATTCTCTCGTTTCAATCTTATATTAACAAATTCGTCCGAATGTTTTTAAAAATTTTGTTTTTTAAAAAACAATCAACATTAATTAGAATTGAGATCGTTCTTCTACGAATTTTAATTGAGATTATTCAATAAATACGTGGAAGCGACTAGATATTGAGCACTACAGAACCCGGAACACTTCAAGCCTGAAATAAAACTGTGCAAAATAAGAGCTGGGGGAGAGTAACGTTCGTTAACCCACGGCAGGTGGTCTTCAGGATCGATGCAGTAAAATGGAAGTGAAGCTGACACTGACGAAAACAGCTCAACAGTTCAAAGGAATACGAAAACGAATCTTGTGCATTTGAGGAGACGAAATGTTGAAGTGAAATTTTTTTGTATCGAAAAAAAAAAGTTCACAATTCTTGATTGTACACAGAATGTAGCAATATTTGTCGTACGCTGGACAGGAGCACACAGATATTTTCAGTCAACCTATCATGGATGATACATACATATATTTTTTGCTTATAAATAATTAGCAAAAAAACTAAAAATAAAAACACTGATATATAAATAGAATGGGCTTCAGCTAACGCATTCCAGCCTTCGACACGACAGTCAAGGCCCTGAAATTCTTCCTATGAATAATGAAGTTTGGTAACCAAGATACGCGCTCGAGCCGGCAAGCGTTCCCATGACTTCTATGTGAAGTATTTGTCTCTTCGATCAGTCGTGACGTCATTGCCGCGGAATGAATGCAGCTGATCGCACAGTATACGTCATCGTGTTAAAAAAAAAGATCAACAGAGACGCACAATAAGCCATTTATTCTTTACACAGAAGTCTATACAATCTCAAACTTTCAAGTAGTACAGCGCAAATTCTTTGTCGAAAAAAATTAAAGAAGAAGAACCGATTTCTTCTTTATAAACATATATATATTCATTACTTGCTTCGGGGTCTGCCTTTCCTTCTACTTTCATATTAACACGTTTTTCTTAGCTTAGCTTCGCGTTTGTTTGTTTGTTTATTTGTTTGTTTGTTTGTTGTTAACATTGACAACGAAAATTAGCCCACTTCTGATTGCTCTAGAGATCTGCAATTCGGCATGCAGGCTATTTTCGCCTAACAATTTCAGATACAATCATAAAAACTAGCAATTAGAGACCGAAATTAGCTTAATTGAGTAAAATATATATAGTATCTATATATATATATATATAGTATGACGTGCGGGCGCTGACGCTGCGTATCATCGATACGTACGTGAAGTCAAGTAAATTGGCTCGCAACAACGTTTCTTCATGTGTAGCAACGGACTAAAAAGAAGAAAATAAAATACTTAAAAAAAACTTTAAAAAAACACGTTTTTCTTGTGGACTAAAAAATAGAAAATAAATTAGGGCTCGCCCCAAAAAACGTGTGTCGGGCAGATTTATGATTAAAGCGAAAAGCACACAACACACGAATTTTGGAAATTTGATGGTGAACGTACAGCCCGACCCACGTTTTTTGGGGCGAGCCCTAATTTATTTTCTATTTTTTAGTCCACAAGAAAAACGTGTTTTTTTTAAAGTTTTTTTTTAAGTATTTTATTACAGTTACGATGGGCCGGGTATTCGTCTGATACGACGAAGCTGTACTGTTCAAAGACCTAGCTGTATTTTTCCAAATTTCTGTATAAGAGAACGCGTGATCGAACTCTTTTCTCAAGTCTATTTGATCAAAGACGTAGTACGCGAATAAAAGTTTAATTTGTACATGGCCTTTGTTTAAAGCCTAACATGCCACATCATGGCAGTACATCATAGGATTATTATACGATCAATTGTAGTGGAATGAAGCTGCCGTTTTTGGAAGAACCATAGCACAACAGCCGGCCAGTGCCAGTATCACGCATGCAACATTGCACAGCAGCCGGCCGGCACAGCAGCTGTTATACGTAGCTATGCAATACGAGCAGTGCGCTCGCCGCCTCTCAGAATAAAGGCCTATCACACGCCGCATAGCAAACTCAAGACCGTGTCATAGAAACGCGCCGCCAACGTCAACTCACACAACGCACTAGCTTACTCGCATGTAGTATCTGTTCTGTTTGCAGTTCACGCAATTGTTGCCTTTACGAGACAATACAGTATTTGTGTATACATTGCATAGCTAAATTATACTAAACAATGGTGTTTAGACTTCGCTAACGCATGATGTGGAATGAACAGGCTGACATGTGACCCCGAACGCTACACTCACAAACCCACATTCCATTGTCAGCCGTCGGCCGGTCGGTAGGTCGTCAGGCAAGCTGTCCTGCCAACCCCAGAGCGGCGTATCGTGGATACCGAATATGGGACACAGCCGGCAGCACCATCGGGCGGCACCTCAAGTTTTTTTTATTATTGCTAAGAGAAAAAACTTTGAAACTTCTAGCCTTGTGACCTTATGATGAGTTTAGGACTTCCTAGTCCCCGGTCACGCTGGTGCGCCGCCTTCGTCGTCCTCCGTCTCCGAGTCGGGACGGACGACGTATTAATGAAGTACAATGCTCCGAGTCGAGCATTGATATTGTGTTAACTATAGAGAAGTAGAGGTATATTCCTTGGTATTCTTTGCATTTAATGACATTCTAACTTAAAACCGGAATTAATAGAAGTAACATTCGATAAAAATTCATCAAGGAAACGAGCATAAAAATTGCCCAGTAGCAGAGCGCTGAAAAATTGAAAAACATGTATTATTGTTCCCAAGAACAAAACAAGCGAATTTCAACAGTTTCAATTTCCACTTTGATTTTAATATTGTTAAGAAATTACTAACGATGTGGGCAAATTCAAGTAATATATTCAAACGATAAAGCCTTACAACATTCATCATGACTTGTACGTTGAGCATTATCCATATAAAGAGCGGTCGTTCCAAAACGGCAGCGTCAACACAGAAAACAATATCCGTCAACAAGTCGATACCTAAAGTAGCATCAGGTTGACACTTGAGAGATGAGCTCGTATTATTCCTGGAGGGACACTGAAGGCAGGGCTATACGGCGCTATTGTCGACACCTTATTTCTGAAAGGTCAGATGAGGTGCCGACAGCGAATGCTTTACCAATGAATCCAGACATCTTACCACCACTTGATAAAACCTACCCGAGCAGACTAATTTTCAAGCATAAGCAACCAAAACAATAATATATTAATTAGGCAAAAATTTAATCAAAGCCCCGGAAAAAAGTAAGAGATAAATAAAAAAAAAACAGAAAGTATAATACCGGAAACCACACGAACGTGATCTCACAATATTAAATATACCGGTATTCGCGCAGGGTATCTCCACGACACTAAGCCTTCTCCAACGCTACCGTTGCCCGAACATGATGTGAGGGAAGCATATGAAGTCGATAAGAAGCCTGCCCTTTCTATGCCCTCAGCTCTGCCACGCAGGATTCTTCCCTCGGTCGGCTTGACCTCTCAATATACAAGACCTGCTAGATGACCTAGATTCACTCCAACCTTCCCCTCAATGCATTCCTAAGTAGGAGCTACATGGACACGCCTCCGAAGCTCCTATAATCACAAAACAAGAAGAAGATATTCCTTAGTAAGGGGCAGCAAGGCCAGATGCGCGCTTTCTTTCCTGGGCTCAGACAGGAAGATTTGGGCTCAGAGGCCACGCGTCCTCGCGCAAGCCGTCAATTATCGAACACGTTACTTGTACGCGCTATGCAACTGAATGAATGATAAACATATTAAGCACCATAATATATTGGTTACTTAGCGCCATAAAGAGTACTCGTCAACATTAGAATGCTCCATTATAGTCCACGACTCGCTGCATTTCTCGGCATGTTCACGTCATCAAGCAAAATATTCGATGACGTCAGCGTGAGTACCATCCGACCACTGACTGGGCCTTGAGCAGCAGCGGCGGCGGAGCGGCGCGCGCCTGCAGGAAACGCTTCTCCAACACCATCATATTGCGGCTCATAGTGAGCCTGTATCATGAGATGATGGTGAGCCTGTATCATGAGATGGTGAGCCTGTATCATGAGATGATGGTGAGCCTGTATCATGAGATGATGGTAAGATGATGGTGAGCCTTTATCATGAGATGATGGTGAGCCTGTATCATGAGATGATGGTGAGCCTGTATCATCAGATGATGGTGACTTATTGGTGAGCCAGCACAGTTGATAGTGATCCAGTAAAAACAGCAAAACGACAACCCAGTGCCAAAAGTTAATAGAGCAAGCTGTTATATAATTGTGAGCCAGTATGAATAGTGAATTGCAAAAGTTATGTTTTAAAAATAAACGTTATGTTGATATTTCATGAGAACAATACATAAATCACAAATTAAAATCACAGATAAACTAGTGACTACTCGGCGTATGAGCGTACAAACACGATTCAGTAAAACGAATGAAAACATGGAAGCCAATCTACACGTCTGCAGATATTCAGGATGTTTTAAACCGAAGTTTTTGGCAAAAGAGACATAATTGCGGTTGATGCATACCGCAGTCCAACCGCAAGCAACGTCAGGCAAAAATAGCTTCCTCTTTAATTAAGAGATGGAATGAATGAACAAGATCAACATCAATACAAATTAAAAGAAATGGTCGCACATTTAATAAAGATTTCTAATCTAAGGTCAGCTGATTTTGTAGAAATATTCATCAGAGATTGGCTCCACGAATGTGGGATTTAGCAATTCTTCTTGAATTATCTCGCGCATCTTCACGCGCCTCTCATTCATTGTCCTGGGATCTCTAATGCATACCAATGAGATAATCTACATCCATCCTCCGGTCGGTCAAGAACTGCCGAGAACTAGCTTGTATGTCGTCAGTAATCTCACTCTGACCTACCTATTCCAGAAGCGATACATTCTCCTATTCCAAGAAAATACAATCCGGGAAAATTTACACAGGCGATATAAAAAACAAATGTGATGCCAAGTGTAGCCACTTTCGCTTTCGCGTGATGAAGGCCAGCCGTAGAGATCTCGACGCAACCCACGCAACTTTTTCCTTCCAGGACACAGATTGTGCGTTTAATGATTCAAATTAATGGAGTCCTAAGGCCTAAGCTACTGTAATTATTCGAATTTACCTGTTTCTATGACTTTCGGAATGAATCAAACAGAATGCAAACGTTAGATGGATATTTTTGTTTTCCAAGCTTACTTCCAAGTTTGGAAGTAAGCAGAAGTTTAGTGAATACATAAAATATAAATCTCTTCAGCCAATAAATGAGGAGTCAAAGAAAAGTAATTACGCTGGACGAGTTACATCGCTATTCAAATGAATTATTGCAGTGAAAATGAAGCAACAAGAACAGCTCCTGCTGAATTACATGCACAAGCGTGGGGCTGTTATGTGCTGGCATGAGGGTTGGTGACACAGTGGACGGCGCGGGCGTAGTTGCCATGTCTCGCCAACCATAAAATTGCAGCGAGAATTGACGTATTTTCTAACTGAAAAATATTCAATTCGACATTTTTCCTTCAATCAAGAACGTGTAATTGGCTGTTAAATTCCACTATTGTCGGGTTCAGAGCCTAAGAGAGACTTAAGTTCTCACTAACGCGGAAAAGACGTTAAATAATTAGCCCGCTGATCGGAGTTGCCAGTCATGTCTTTAAGTTATGTTGGTGAAAAATATTAGTGAGAATTTTGGTAATTATCGTAACTAGACATATGAGCTAATCAGGATCCTTACAGCCACGAAACAGCCATTTCCTTGAGAGGCACTGGTGTATATAATCATTATATTGCAACAAGAGGGCCTAGTAGTAGTACCAGTACCAGAGAATTATAAAAACTATAAAAAATTAGTCAACATGAACATCCACTCAGCCTCAGGTCCTTAGGTCGTAAATCCATAACACATAGCACGTATTAGGAACTAGGAAGTATATTGCAGATAATGCAGAGCACGTATTAGCAGAGCTCAAGAAGATGGACGAGAAACTGACGGTAATCCAGCTTATATACAATGAAATCGAGTAATATGGGACAAACACAGGACTGTAAAAAGCTGTACATGATAAATGAAATATTTCGCAGAAATCTTTTAACTAAATGATTGAATTTCGTCTGAAATTCTGAATCAGTTCAGAAATTGTATTTTTCAAAATGGATAGTTCCAACTATAAAAAATAGACCAAGTAGGCTATCAGGTATATAGAAAATACTACCTTATCTCGATCATCGATGAATACCGTATCGTATCAGACTACCTATCAGCCAAGTTACAGCTTCATGCCTGTATACTAACTTACGCATCTAGACTCCACCCGTCTCCTAGAAATCCGAAAGTAGGTAGAACTGAAATAATTTTATAAAACCGCTTAGATTGGATATTCAAAGTATTGTATGCAGGTTTTTCATGTCGAAATAATTAACTAAGAAGACTGAAAATCCACCGCATTACCGTCTTCTAACTAGGTATAAACTTGGTAGTAGGTACTGAACGTTTGGTAGCTACAACAGCTGAACAGCACAGCCAACAAACAGCAAGTAAGGTCAACGCGTCTTGGGACTATCCGCAAGCTGCAGGTTGTGGGCTTGTGGCACACAAATCACAATGGCTTTCCATACTTTTTGAATAGTATTTATATTCATTAACTTCTAAATAATCACGAAAGATGAACAACTTTACAATGGTAAATACAGGAAGTGAATGCTCATTCGACCAAGACTTACCTCGCGCAGTTAGTGAAGGAATTCACGCGAGGAAATTAGAGAAAACTCATGTGTGATCGCCTCACTAAACCGCTACTGCGCTACACAACTGTCACAGTTTCCCTTCCTTATGCACTATCAAACATACTTTAATTCGTAATTCAAATCAGACGAATCAAATATTCGAAGTTCTTTCAGGAAATGTTCAGTTTTGTTTCCCAAAGAACGTGGGTTCACATGAGCTATGCCAAGTTTTATACGGAGCGGTTACGTGCGCACCCTCTCAAGTCTTCGATTACACTGATTCGGTGAGTTCGGTTACGCGACTTGCTCGACAGGCTCACAGTGACTGGAGTTCGAACTTCGCATCAACTCGGAGGAAATCCACATGACTCTTGGTCATGTGGCTGACTAATTGGCACTTGACGTAATGAATGGGAGAAATAATACCCGACAAAAAGTAATAGAATACACGTACTAATTCAATCGTTAGATTTATTACTTACTCTTTTAGTTAGATTTATTACTTAATAATACTCTAACCATTACGTGCTATATATTTCAATGGCACAACCGCACAAGTTCACACTATAAGTATAACATAATTCAGACACAACGTCCATGTAAATTATTTAACTGTCTTACATCAAATGCAACACAGCAGGAGCTAACAAATACTTGTAAGAAAAGTGTATTTTCTCGCTTTTTTTTAAAATCCACAATATAACTTATTTTTACGGGCAAATAAAACTGAGTATAATAGTGTAGTTGTAGAATAAAATTTTCATGGGTTTTCATTATCACGGAGGTCTGGAAGTGACTTGTCTCCAAGTTCTCGCCGATTGACTGAGCGGTTTCAATCATAAATAAATAAAAAAAAATCATCTAGCGCAAGTGCACTGCATTACAGTTATCCGATCTGTCGAGTTAAAATTGAGTTTAACTATTGGGAAACTCGTGAAAAAGGTCGATAAAATTTTTCCCGTTTAAAAATGAAACTAGGTTTCACCGAAGACTATTTCATGACCTCATTTGATATTCTGGGGACAATCTATGCTTTAATATATTAGGGAATTACTGCAGTGAAATTAGCGGCCTATAGATGATATATACAAAAAATTCAGATTTGTTATTACAATGATGAGTTTAAAGCAGCTTTTTGGAAGCAGAAATTGTTTGAAGACATAACTTCAGACCACATTTTGCATTGCAGACAACAGTCACGTTAAAAGCTTCCTGTGGCGTACTCAGTACACTTCAAGGCTGAGGCCACCTGGCCACTACGCTGCGGACTCTGAACCCCGGCAGATCTCGAGTCTCAGCTCATCATCTGGTATGTAGCTGTGCGTCTTGTTTAAACTTCCAATTAAACTTGTCGACCGAGACTACGAACGTATCTCGTCAGTCGTCAATGATTTGCTTGTCATATAAATGTATCACAAAATTGATATATTCTTATTCAGACTAGCACAGAACAATTATAACTAATTTATTTAATTTGCGATATTTTAATATCATCCTGCTACAATAAGTACTTATCGCTATTTGGGACAGCTATTTTCAGCTAGCGTTAGCGCCCTGATTGGCTAAGGCAGTATGAGGCCAGCCATGACGTCATCGATCCATGACATCACCACACCTACGTCACTGAATGGCTGACTCGCACCGCCTGGCGGCAGGCGATACCACGATGAGCCTCTTTCCTGTTCTTAGAATCACGCTTGTAGAGTTGTAGTTAAGTTTAGATTTGTAAAAATAAGCTCGCTAGTTTCGTTTAGGTTGCTTAAATCAACCTGTCAACGGAATGCGCTTGTCCTCAGAAATATATTTTGAAAATTTTAGAACATTTTTAATAGGCAATGTACGTGTGCTTTTATCCGAACATTACTCAGATTTAGTCAAATTAGCTTTCATTGCTTCAGGCATGCAAACAATGGTCTTGTGACGTCATGTAAGAGTGTTTCTTGCTACCTGACTGAGGTTATTTCCGTTTCGCATTCATAAAGGATTATCCTCAGTGACTGCCAGACTGCGTATTGGTCTAAAAACTGCATCATGGCGAGAAAAGGTCTAATGGAGGCTAGTAAATAGTTAAATCGTAACCAAGAACTGAGATTTTTTCGTCGTGAACAACGATTCCCAACGTTTTGTGGCATATTTTGCAAGAAATCATGACCCATTTTTAAATATAAAAAAATATTAATTGAATCCATATATCTCTTGAATTCGTCAAAAATGTAAAAAGTTATTTTTTAATGCAGAGTTATAGTTTATAGAACCTTAATGCACTGCATGATGGTCTTTGTGTAATACTTAACGGGGACAACGGTCCAACGGAAAATATTTTTCCGTAAATTTTTCTATTAGGAGCAAAGGAATAAATGAATTACTTCGTCTGTCCGCGATAAGACTTAGAATTATTTAATCCCTGTAATGTGTGACTCAGCTGATTTCAAGCTTGTACAAAGTAGTTTTATGATTAATTATTAAATATTGAAGTAAACTTCCAAGTATCAAGGAGAAATCGTCCACTCCAGAAATTTCGAGTTTGTAAGTAGAATTTGATTGCTGGTTACTTTAACAATTTACCACAAAGAAATTACATATAATTACATATAGAAGTGCTTTTCAGAACAGAAGGTTCACTGGGGGCAGAGTAGATGCCGATTTTCTTCACTCCCCTTCCCAAGGACGCTTCTACTTCCCAGTTCCCCCCAATGAAGCTACCCCCTCTCTTCCAACGACTCTACCACTCCCCTACCCCCAATAAGGTTGCCTCCCCTCCAGTGCGCTGGTACTACCCCCACCCCCAATGTCGCTCCCCCCAATAGCTTCTTCACTGATGGCCGCCCCGCTGACCACACCCTGCATCCGCTTTGGCATGCAGTAGTAGACTTACTGGCTGTGCCTAAGAATAGCCACGGGACAATAAAGAGTAACTATAATGTTTTTCTCTACAGGTAATTTATTGTAATTATTAATTATTCTTTTCAATTATGAATACTAACATCTCGTGTAACGAACGGCTGTAAACTAAATGAATGTTCCAATGAAGTCCACTGGAAAACACGATATGAATTTACCAACAGGTTAATTTCTTTATGAATTCTCTGTTAGAAAGGTAAGCAAACTAACTTATTCAGAATACCTATTAGACTAATTAGAGGAACAACAGAAAAAAATATTTTAAGCGTCTCGCGCTACTCGTGAAATCATCGAAATAACTAATTTATCGAATTTAGCTGACCTAAATTTTGTTAGCAAAAGATATATCCGCTGAAATGCATTTTCTTTCTACACACGTCGAATCTCTAGAAACCATAAAATTGTTTACATTTAAATGATTGTTTCAAGCCCATATTCCTCAGAAGTACATATCATATATAATCATACGAGTATTATCTAAATTACAGGGTCCACCAAAAAACCTCCCTGATTTCAATAGGCTTTTGAATGGCTTTGGAGGTACCCATAACTTACTTATACCCCTGTCTTCAATGTACTCAAGTTACTTTAATTATTCAATCAATTTTCATTGTTAAATTGCGCCTATCATTGTTTTGTCGATCATATATACTGACCTCATTATATAGGAACATATATATTGAATCCCTGCCAAATGCGTTTAACTCTCAAAATGGTATGTTACACATCGTTGATACACACCCACATAAATGAATGGGTCGATGTCTAAATAATGAGACACTTTCTTACCCACAGCTCGAGCAGAGAGCAGACGTAGCACTGATACGCCCTTTTAACGGACCAAACCAGGTTAGGATGACATACATACTGCAAAAAGCTCATTGCTATTCGGACATTGTCCCAGTTATTTTCCTGTGTGTATTTTCAAGTAGATTTCTTAAATTTTAATATCCACAACCTGCTTATTTGTTATTAACACCATCAGTGAAGTGAACTGCGCGCCATCGTCACACTTGAATCTTTTTCAGTGATCCGATTTAAACTCCCTGCCAAAAAATATACTCGAAAATTTTTTTTATAGTTATATAAACTTTAGCATTTGAAGTGCTGTATAGATTTGCCATTAAATTTTGATATAAGCAGATTTTGTTATAAGTAATTTTTGTTTGTTCCAACTGATTTACATGGGTACCTCAAAATATGATACGTCATGCATTATAGGGACCTGTCATCATGCATTCAAAATGGTTAGATCGATCGCAAACAATGAGACGAGGCTAAATGTTGCGTTATATCGCTCCCGGGTCCACCAAAACGGTCTGTGTTATAATTAGAAAATTAACAGGTGCTGAAAAAGTTTAGAGTCCATTTACCTACATGTGTGCTCTCTGGACTCTTCGAATAGAAATCAAGAAGTTCGATTACAATGAACAAGGTATTGTCTTGTCCATTGAAGAAAGGCGCTCAAGAATTAGCGGAGTTAACGGAAAGTTCAATGTATACAGTTTTACCAGTATAGCCGATGTTCTGTATATAGACTCATGTGTTGAGAAAGGCGAGTCCGCAACATTTGTGTGCATGCGAAGGTCAAACTCAGCCGTCACCACCATGACATTCACCATGAAATCTGTGAGTGCGTAACACGAGTGACGGGTTATAGATGTCGCATTGAGTGTAATTAAAGGTTTAAGTTGGCAAATGCCATGCCTTGAAGTCAGCTATCCATTCAAAATGCTAAATGACGTTATTGCTATTATTCATTTTGCTTGAACATTTGACACAAGCTAACGAGCCTTCCGAGGTATACATACTGATGATACCGTACCCTCAGGTACACTTGCTACAAAGAACTCGTCCTTTACTTTTCAAGAGTCCAAGTCAGAGGTTAATTTATGTTTTATTAGCAGGCACGGTTACAAACCCCTTTAGCTGCAGTTTGACATTTCAAACATCGATTTGTTTAGTGCGTCATACCGCGTGATGGTGAGACTAAAAGCGTCTCATGGATATTTTAGCTTGTCTGCCATGCTATATAATTCACCAGAACACAAAAGGCCTCTCCGTGCACCGCGAATAGCGTAAGAATAATAGTCTTACCGCCGTCCTATTCTTGGATCGGTCATGATCCATTCCCAGCGCGATTGGTTTTTTTCTCTGAGCGGCTTGGTGCGGACAGAGATGTCAGGCGTGCATTTTTAATGCACACCTCTTGGAACGATAGCAAGTGTGACAGCCTTTTGTGCCCGACGCTTGCGCTTTTTGTGCCCGGCGCCGGTGTCAGCGCTGTTTTTATGCAATATTGCGGTCTCTTACGTCCTCAAGTGCTTAGTTCCAATGGCGCGGACTCTACACTGTTTATTTATATTTTTTTATGTCCTAAGCGCCAAGAAATTGCAATAATTACACAAAATTAGCCAAAGCGATTAAGGTCAAATAGAAAATTTGTTTTCCTCTACACAAAATCAAACAGAATGCCAGCGACAACAAAATATGTTAGGTTGTTAAACAAGAAATTAAGTTGCTTTTCATCATCAAACAAAACAGAAAACAACTCAATGTCACGTGAATGTCTGCTGAGCCTCAAATCAATTATCTTTGTGTCCCGGCAATGTCCCATTGTCCTCCGTATTGAGTTTTTCTAACCTGTTCATTATGGCTCGCGCAAGCTACCGATGACAGGCTGCAATTCTAGAAATTCTGTTCTAAAGGACCTTTGGTCTGTCGTGAAATTGAGGTGCAGCCGACATCTTGACGTGCATTACAGCCATTTTTCACTTCGGCGATTGCAACGGAAGGTGCAAATAAAAACCTGAATTAGTAGGATGAACGTGCCACTTTTTCTTTGGTTGGCCTGAAGAAGTGAACTCATGCGTGTTGCTGAAACAGTACGTCCACATACGTTTAAAAGATCATAGCATAGGATTGAGCTCGGAGTTAAAAAAAAATTCGCAGGCATGAAGTAAAGCCTGACAATTCACTTAAGTGGATTACAGGCTAATGTTTGCAGGGCGTCCGTCAAGAAATGTTATGCAGCAGTTAATGGCTTTGCTCGGTCTGCGGTACAAAGATGAACAGAATAAATTAAGGCACGCGATTGACGTTAATTTACAGTTGTAAAACGATGCTAATCATCGACCGCTACAGTCGCAGCTCAATCAATAATGAAGGAGAGCGACTGCAGTGCCATTGATGACGGTTCCAAGTCGAGGACTAATTGATGATGTCTGCTCTATTGTGTAAACTTTTCCTGATTGATGATAAGACTCCATTAATTGATCAGCTCTCCAGGGCGTGGCATTGATCGAGGCGGTGGAGGTTGACTACGGTAATGCCAGGAGCTCTACTATGGTAACGAATGACCATGAATAGAAATGTCGTGTGTAGAACTATTCATTCACGTTGCGAACTTATTCATGCGTTCGCAACAATGAAAGAGCGAGAAAAGATAAATACAAGCTATAAACGTCAGATCAATGTATAAAGGATTTAGAGGATCGGCGTAATCCTAGGGTGCGGGCGATGCTCGGGTAATCCTACGGTAAGGGAAGTGCTCAGGTAATCCTACACTACGTGCGGCCAGGTAATCCTACGGTACGGGACGTGCTCGGGTAATCCTACGGTACGGGAATTCTCAGGTAATCCTACGGTCGCGCATAACTTGTACACGCGCTGCTGCTCAGGAGTATCTCTGGACAGGGAAACTAGGCCACCGCACGCCACATCGACCGCCACAGGATTGCCTTCCGCTAGGGCCATTAACGTGGCCTCCCCCACACAATAAGGAGGCCCGCGCCTCACCCTTCGTCGTGGTTATTAACGTGGTCTCCCCCATGCAATGAGGCTCGCGCCTCATTTTCCGTCGTGATCATTAACATGGCCTCCCCCACGCAATAAAAAGGCCCATAAAAGTTGGGAAATATCCTGTCATGCGATTTCGCGTCCGGAAGTTAGGCCAAGCTTCTCATGACAGGAGTTGTATGGAGGGCACATGTGATGACAGGAGTTGTACGGAGGGCACATGTGATGACAGGAGTTGTATGGAGGGCACATGTGATGACAGGAGTTGTACGGAGGGCACATGTGATGACATGAGTTTATCTGTACAAAGGTTTGTTGTAATTAGACGACTTTCTTGAAGAAACTCAATTGAATTGTTGACGTTGGTTATTCGATTAAGCTCATATATTAAGCTTGGCACCTGACGTTTGCAGGACGGTAATAAGCAGTAATATAAACTTGAATGAAAGCCAAACTGATTTAAACTGTATTAATAGTTAGTAAATATATATATCACAAAAGACCATACACGACAAAGGTGAATGAGTAGCGACTTAAGAAAAAACACCAAATTAGTCAACAACGGAGAAAATCATAGGCCTCTTCAAGGCAACTAAATGGAATTATTTATAAGTTTGAGGTGAACACTTCATTCATTAGAATTCAACATAGAAAATTCTTCAGCATTAGAATTTTATTCGCTCATATAGAAATAATATGAACTTTGGCAATCCATGGAATATCACTTAAAAAGTATAACCATTAATGTGAAAGAACACTAATATACAATGTGGTGCCTCTGTTCAAAATGTGCAACACTGCGAAACGGACAATACATAGGGCTTTAGGTTTAAAACTATGGCGTTATTAAATAATAAGGAATCTTCATAATGGCCGTGACATATGAAGCAGGGCAAAAAAAATCGTGATGGACAGCAGAAGGTTACAAAGAAAGTTTAGAGCGCGTCAACCGAGTTATGGAACATCGGAACATTTAGCACAGCACATCGCAATACCGTCGGAGTATCTCAGTCACAAAAATACAGGCAAATAAAAAAAACAATCCATAAATGTGCCAAGCGCTAGTTAGCTAAACAAAAAAGATGTGAAGAACGCAAACATAGATGCATACAACGTGAGTTAAAGGTGAAGTCTGAAATTTGGCGTATAATGGCCTTACCATTGACAATTTCCAACACTACTATAATATACAGAAATAAACTTAAAGTTTAACAATAAGATACTGAAAAAAACAGAATATCAGGCGGATATTCTCAGAACGTTGCAATTTCGTGGCATGAAAAGATGAATGCGAGGTGCTTTAGAAGCAACTTAGTAACGTGACTAGCAGGAGTCAGGACGAGGTAGCTCGCCAACTCGACTTAATATAACGTTTGTAATTTCCTGCTAAAAAAATAACAACTTAAAAAAAGCGCCAACATATATATATACACCTCCACTAATCTTTGGTCAATATACGCTAGCAATCAATGCGCAAACTAATTAAATAAAGAAACCTGCAATCACTCAGGCTCCACGCGGTGACTTTCATAGTTCATAGAATACTTGAAGAACCTCTTAGAGACAACAGACATTAGCATTAGAACATTTCACGCCTGTGAGACCAGGTCACACGCCCCTTCGAAGTTACAAGGCAATCTCATGTTGAGGATGTAGCGTTTAACTTGCTGAGCCATCGCTGGTTGTGGCCCGGTTAAGTAAAGATATATTTTCCGTGATAAATAAAAAGCTCAACTAATGATGTTACAGAACAATTTCAACTTAACATCACAGAAATAAAAAAAAATGTACCGGTACTCAACTTTTAGCATAAGCTATAGGAACATGAAGCAGATCGTAGCAATCTACAAACGTAATGAAGTGCATTGAATCAACATGGACATGAGACTTTGCAGTCCATGAAACAGGCGCCGGGGTGTCCCGAAACTGACAAGTTATCTAGCAATACAAGATCCCAAATGAATCGAATAAAGTTTGACTCCGTATTATAATAACAAGTTGCAATCAAAACGATTAATAGAAAGTAGTCACTAACGGCGATACGAGCAAGGCAGCAGAAACACGATTGTAGGCAATTGATCCGAAGCTCTAAAGGCCAGGACACAGCGCTGTCTTGACAGCGAGATACTCAACTTGAAACTGTCAGTGAAGATTTAGGCTGAAAAACTCAATAATCAAACTCTGGATGTAAAACTCTAATTCACGGGTCTCGTATTAGGTACCTCTTTTATGGTAGAAAGCTTAGAGACATGACAAACATCGGTAGAAATGACCACACCATTGCGTTTTGAATGGAAACTAATCGCCTACATTGAAAAAAAGCTCTGAAATTTTTCTATCCAGATCGCATACAGCATCAAAAATCACACATAGTCGGAAAGATGCCAATTACTACAAAATTAATACGACGGATTTCACTTTAATAGAATTTCCCCTATAAGTAATAACCATCGTATTGAGGAATTCGCAATTGTCACTTACGAGTAGATATTTGGGAGCTTCACCAACATAAAGTTTGCTGTGACAGTAAAATACTTTTTCACTTAAAAATACTCTTTCATGACTTGCCTCAACCGTAAATAAGCCTGTTCATTTTAAATCAGAACATGTATGAAAGAAATGTAGATAACTTCGATGTAAAATGCATGCATTTACTTTGGTCGATGTAAGATGAAGACAACTTGCAGTTCATTTATATCAGGTATACAAGAGCATGAGGAAATAAGGCATACAACTGCGGTATCATACAACTCTTATTATAGTCATCATTGAACGCTAATAGCTTTAAGATGACCGTTATCTGCACCGATACATGAGCGATCAGCAACATGATATACTTCCTCTCAAAGCTTCTCAACTTGAAAACTTTATTACTCTAAAGAACAACTCTAAATCTATTGCATTACATCCACCGGGTTTCTTCTTCCAAACATTCATCGATGCAATGCAATTAAAGTAGCATAAATAAAATTTGCTTATATTTTTTCATAATTATAACTTCTAATACCGCAATATTCCATATCCTGGAGAATTTCCTAGTTTCACAGCAATGCAGTAGATTTATCTAACCATCAATGTCGTAGATTCATGTAACGAACAATGTAGTCAATTTATCTACCAGAGAATGAATACCCTAAAGGGTTTATCTATACATGGCGACTCTGGCAGTGTGGTAGAAGCACATGTAGGCGTCACAGAGCAGGCGGCGGGTAAGATGAGGCAGCGCCTTGTCGTCCGTGATGGCACTCAGTGCCAGGCTGCCCTGGTCACTCAGCCACTCCTGCAACTCACGGCACTCCACCACGCTAGGGATGTTGTAGCCGTGCTGCTCTCCTGCAACATCAACGCTCATATTACACACTGCAACATCAACGCTCATATTAATTATTATTTTAAACATTCCATAGCTAGAATGTTTATAACTAAGTTATAACTTGTTCATAACATAACTTGCTCCACCCACACAAATAGTTCAACGTCATGCTTGTATTTTTAAACATTGAAACAAGTTTTACACATTTTAGAGTTAGACTTGCGAATAATTCTTGACTATGACGATTAAAATTCAAAAGTTTTCAGGATATCTTATATCCACGAAACAGAACCAACTGGTCTCTCGCAATTAAATTACCCAGCAGACAGGTATCTTTATGAGTAAACTCAAGCTAAACATAAATGAAAAAAGGGAGTCCATCCAGACGTTGAAATGCTGAAAATACAAATAAAAAGACACAAATCAGAAATATTGAAGCACAGTATCCCTCAATCTGAACCTTTTCTGTCGGCCATGGAGTCGAAGAAGCACCATGGTGCCTCAGGCCCCTCCCCACATCGGGTGAAGGTGACGTAGTGCGAAGTTTCTATACAAACCACGGCGAAAAGTTCCATGAATATGCGGGGTACAGAGGGACAGTGACTGGCCAACATACGGTACTCCAGCGGCACGCACAACTTGCGCACCGACTCGTGACGGTCTCGCTCCTTGTGGTTGTGAACCTGTACAGGGAACAAAGTTATTTGGAATATTTAATTATTTGCATCACAGTTCTTGGAATAAAAGGAAATGATAGTTTGTAATTATTGAATATATGACGTATATAATGGTTATTGAGACGCTAGGTGTTCATATAATAGCAAAAGTGTATACATTTTTTGGTAGCTGTATTTCTAAGAAACATGCAAATGCTTTATTCGTGAGGCAAAAAGTAAAATTCTTCCTAGATAAATTGCAATTCAATAACTGGTTATAGATAATTTTTCTTCATTTGTTTTAATGCTATGTACATAGAGCTTTTGAAATTGTTTACCCTGGCTTCTGATACCTAAAAATGTTATAATAACTTGGTGTTTGCACTGTACTTCATAATACCGTTCTGAGGCAGTTGTCGCAGAAGGCGATGCTCTCAAGACCCGAGCCGCACTGCCCAAAGCACTGCGGGCACTCAAACTCTGCCACCTGACCGCAGATGTTGCACTGCCGAGGAGCTGCAAACGGCCACAGGTTTATCAAGCATACTAACAAATCACGCAAAAAGTTGAGTGTTAAACCAACAAATTACTTCATTCTCCTAATTCATTTAACTGTAATTGTTCAATATGTTCGAGGGAATTAATAAGAAACCGAGCCAGTGGATATGTATAAAGTAATAGGCGTAACACCCTCACCAGGTTTGATAATGTTGGAGACACTCACAGTCTTCGATGACGTCGGTGATGTCGAGCAGCAGCGAAGGCAGGATGCGCGGGTACATCTTGTAGTCCTTGCCGAACCTCGGCATCTGCAGGATCAGGATGGAGGGAACCTGCAACACAAGCAAATGCTAACGTTGCAGCAAGAAATTTGAGTGAGATACAAACAGGTTATTCGAAATTCTGAGCGTTTTTAGCTCGTATCCAGCCACATTTTTTGATAGAAAGTTGGAATTAAAATTCTAGTTTACATTTTACGTTATCTCCCAACAACTGTGATAAATACAATTATCACAGAAGCATGAACAGATGATTTGCAGTTCAATTATTTATCAACAGATCATAAATTCAGTAGTTAGATACTTGATTTTGGAGTAAATATATTTTAAATTCCATGCTTCATCGTTACTGAGTTAGCATAAACGTCTCAATCTAGTAAAAAAACTGGCTATAGGCCACGGGAATATAAAAAAAAGTGTAAGTATGCGAGTGTTTCACCTCCTTGAGTTTGATATCAGAGGTGAGGAAGCTCTGGTCGAAGAGCTGTTGGACGGAAGGCATGGCAACGTTATCGTCTTTCTCCAGGAAGAGCTGGTAGTGGTAAGCCTGCTGGCCAGACGACAGATGAAGGTAAGGCTCTTCCTTCAGAATCTGAGCCAGCAGCGAGTGTAAGAACTCTTCGGGGTCTGAAATAAACAAAAATTACCACACTTGTTTTTCTTATGCATGTCCAGGTGCTTCAATATCAGGTGTGCATGTCTAGTGCCTCATACATGGCTAGTGCTTTAATATCTCCCTACACAATTGTAGGCTTAAAATGGACGCAACATAATTTGATTTAGATCAAAATAAGTAGGAAAAATGTGAAATTAGGATGCTTGAAATCCAGATAATTAAGAAAATTGATAAAAAAAAATCAACGAATAATGGGCATAATGATGGTGCACGGACCTTTCTCTTCAGTGGTGAGTCCCTTGACCGACGACAGGCCGTCTAGCAGCTTGCGCAGCTTCATGATGCGGTCTGCCCTAACAAACATCCTCGAGCGCAGTGGGTTGACGATCTCCTCTCTGAGGACGTTCTGGACTTCGCTGTACTCCTTGATGTCGCCGTGCGTCGAGGGTCTGAACAGCAGGCTGTCGAAAACGCTGTAAAGAACTTCATATTAGAGTTTTTCAGAAGAGAGTGATAGCTTTGTTATGAACTTGACTCTATGATGGCACTATTTTTGTCACGAGTCAGGAGAGCATGCTAGACTTAAGATGAGACTATTTTTAATAAGACAGCTACTAAAGAAATAAATTTCACGAATGAATGTTAATTGTTCAGTCTATACGGCAGACTGAAAACACAAAGAAACACAACACCTCCGTAGAGGTTCACGAGAACAAATGATTATTTACTCAACGAAAGCCACAATAACCTTTCACCGCAAAATCTAGCAATTTTACAATCAGAATTCATCTTATATTCCTAACTAAAACGCGCGGGAGCATCATTGAGGTAACAACCCTTGCAGTGTCATATGCTCTGAACATCTTTGATGAATTAATACAATTAATACAATGTTCGTTGTTTATTTTAATTTCATTTAATTCTCTTTAATTGCCAATTTAATTCCCTTGAGCTGGCGGTTTACCTGGTGAAGGCGAACATGGAGAAGAGCGTGGCGTCGAGGTAGCAGCTGTTCTGGTGGCCCTGGATGCCTTTATTGCGGCCTATCATGGCCAGTACAGAAGACCCGCGAGGGGGCGCCACGCGTCCCTCCACAGGACCGCAGTCCTCGCTGCCAAAAGCTACCATAACAACACCATTAAAAAATATATAACTCAGTACTCACTGCAGTGAGTGACCAAAAGCTACCAACACCACACCATTAAAAAATATAATTCAGTACTCGCTGCAGTAAGTGCAGTGAGCGCATTTCACGTTGCCGAGTATCATGGATACTCGGCAACGTGAAGTCACAGACAGACAGACGGACGGACATGACTAGCACAATTTGGGCAGTTTTTTCCATGAATGAGAAAATGCGCTAAAAATGCTCTAAATGTGAGCAACTGTCATGTAGTAATGTGATTTAAAACCACGGTCTTCGATTACGGCATGATGCTGGCTGAAAGATTCTCACCTGCTTGTGTTACATGCATAACTTATACTCAGTTCAGTCACATCTGTACAAAATAATACAATTAATTCACTCCACGCACAATTAGTTGTTGATCAGAAGAAATCACCAGGAGCACTAAATTTCAACAACAATGGTTAATTCAGGGACTTCTTTAAAGGCAACAACACGAAAAACTGCAGTAAAAGGTAGAAAGATTAACAGGTAGAGGAGGGCTATATTTTGCTGGAAGGAAAGAGGCTGCTGTTGATGATAGTAACGTAAACCTCGTGACACTCACTGAGGTAATCATCTGGGTATGTCCTATAATCTCAGCAAGAATGACGTTCATATAAAAACATAAATTGATTTAAGAATCAAAAGAAATTTTAGTTTGGGGAAGCGCATTTGTTCATCACTTAATGAAAATCATGCTCGCCCTCAGCGGTGCCATCACGTTTCAGGCAGAGGTTAAAATTATGCAAACAGCATATCTAAGTTGAAAGCTATATAGATATATATATAATTCGACCCTATTTTGAATTCAGCGCTATATTTTTTAACAATACAGGATAAAAGCACAACAAGCATGCAATAAGGAATATTGATATATTTATCCGAGACAGGGTAAGATTCATTTCCTAGAAAATAATTAAATTTTTCTCAATGCTTAACCTTCATAAATCGTTAGTAATTAAACACATGAATCCATTGTAGATTGAGAATTAGTTCATAGAAATATTATTTTGATTCAGAGTTGTAGGAAGCTATTTAGAGTTGTATATTTTCATTTAGATTTGTATAAAATGGTATATTAGTTCATCATACATCCGCGTAAAATATAAATAATTTTGAGTTTTGGCAAGGTTACAATGGTCACGCCAAGCAAAGGTTATTGTATGACGTGAAAAAAAAATTGGTACCGAATGGGACGCAACCTGCAGCAGGTTTCTTTTTCTTTCCTGTAACAAACAGAACCCAACTCGTTTGAAATCTTATTGTTGTATAATTTGCTAATTATGTCACATTTGTCTAGCTAATTGAGTAATGAGAGATTCACAAAGAATTTCCATTGGTCACTTTAAGAAAGAGAGTCATCATCTCAGGAAATATGGTAGCACAAGACATTGAAATTTTATCCATTAAAAAGCGATTTTTATAATATCATCTGATGAAGCAACTTGCATATAGAAGAGAAATACCAAACTAAAATATGAAAAAATGTAAGAGTTCAGATGTAAAATTCAAAGATTGATTTCTGAAAAAAAATGTGTTAATAAGTGTATACCTACATGTTCATTGACAAAACTTGCAAAAATGTAAGGCATTTTTAGGAGACAATTTCTAGCAAAAACTTTGACATTTTGTGAAGGTTTAGATACCCCAACATAGCTCCCGACATAGCTCCAAAGGCAAAGAAGGCAACAAAATAGGGAAGGTTTAGGGAGACAGGGAAGGTTTAGGAAGACAGGGAAGGTTTAGGAAGGCAAGGAAGGTTTAGGGAGACAGGTAAGGTTTAGGAAGACAGGGAAGGTTTAGGAAGACAGGGAAGGTTTAGGAAGGCAAGGAAGGTTTAGGAAGGCAGGGAAGATTTAGGAAGACAAGGAAGGTTTAGGAAGACAGGGAAGGTTTAGGAAGACAGGAAAGGTTTAGGAAGACAGGGAAGGTTCAAGGAAGGCCATGAAGGTCGCAGAGGCACAAAACGCACCTATGCTGGCCCTGGGGTTGGCGGACGACAGCGTCTCCAGGAAGCGGCTGTCTTGGCGGCAGAGGGAGAGGTTCACAAAGATGGCTTTGCCAGGGGGACATGAGAAGTGCCGGCGCCCGTTGAACGTGCCATCACTCAAACCATCAGACCCGTCCTCCTATATCAGTATTTACCATTATTTAGCATTTAACACGTTGACTACGTATTGGTACATATGCATACCACGAAATATATTTCTTGAGGAGGTAGTGGTACATAATTCAGGTTGCCTAAAATCGGCCAAATCCGAGAACAAAAAAGGCCGATAATCCAATGTATACTAGTTTATTTGTAGGTTCCGCTATAAAAATTCCATTTATTTTCTTTTTGCAGTACCGTATTTAAAATTTAATTAGGAAGTACCCCTATCATAAATTTTAGCCGGCCAACGCAATTGAGAAAAACTAAATCACGGAATTTGTTCGGAAAAAATGACCGTCTGGCAACCCTGCTTAAAAAAAAGTACAAAAAATAAAATAATAGTACAAGATGAAGCAATCGTAGTCAACGTATTAATATTTTCATTTAAGAAATAAAAGAATAACAACAAATGTCAATCATTCCAAAATTTCGAAACCACAGTCAAATACCTCAGTAATCAAGCAATGGAGATATGCATCATTTATGTAGAGCACAGAATAAGTTACCCTAAATAATAAATAACAAAGTTATGTCTTTCTTATCCTCACCAGCTCAATGCCGGCCACCACGCGGCCCTCCTTCTTGCCGTCTGAGATGGTGCCAAGCCACTGGATCACGCCAAACCTGAGGGCAAGAAAGTGTGTCATACAAGTAACTGTATTAATGGTTGGTAACTACATGAATGGTTCATAACGATATAAATGGTTGGTATCAGCAAGAATGGTAGGCATGTACATGACAAATCTAAGTCAATGCCTGTAGGATAGGTAGTTGAATGGCTGCACAAATCGTTTGTCTTGTGCATGGCCAGTTTAGTTCAAGAAAAACCATCATGTAGATAATACAAAACTTTCACTTGCATAGGCAAAGAAAATTAATATATTTAATCACATATTATCACAGATTTCATTCATAAAGGAAAGTGAATGAACCTTGGCATGCCTTTGATGACAATCTCGACCATGGAGCCAACATCAAGTTCAGTATTGATGGAGTCGCTGTCATGACCCAGGTCAGGAGACAGGCTGCTGCCGCTGTCCGATAACACTTCAAGCTGGTCCAAGCCTGGCAGAACATTAAAATTTCATATCAATCACTTTCCTCTTGTAATTGATGTTTTGATATAGAGTATGACGCTATTATACACATTTTTGTCAAGTTCAATTTGGTTCAAATTATATTAGTCCCAATGTTCATGCACAATTTTGTACCGTGTTCATGGACTTGGTAATTTCTTGGATGATCCTTGATAATTTTACCACTGGTTAACCCACTGCAATGAATAAAGTCAAATAAATTGATTTAGAGCCATCACAAAACCTAAGAAGGACAACCATACATGTGAGTAAAATTGACAAAAAGCTTTTCATTGTTGAAAAAAAATTCTGATGTGATGCATTTTCTGTTAAAAATTGCTATCATATAACTTGCACAATTTCACTTCATTAAAGGTCCCAATACTTGAAAAACTACTAGTAGTGAAAACAATGGGATATAGGTACAAAAATAAAACTATGTTAATTACTAGTAATAGTTTTATCAGTTCCTAAATACATATAGTAGGTTTCTTTGATTTATAATGTTTTTTGTTTTGTAACTGTGACAAGCAAACTGCACCAACAGCTATCAGACTAAACACTATGACATCAGTCATATTTTGCCACCAACGATCTAGCTAATAACTACGAGTCAGGTAGAGCTAAAATAATTTTATTAATGGTCTTATTAATATTGGAAGGAAAGATTCATTACATGAATATAGAATTTTTCATCTATCAAATTGGCAGCTACAACAAAAAAAAAGAGAGATTAGTCACTGAAAATTAATAGAGTAATTGCTCTTCTTGATTTTGATTTACAAAATCAGCAGCTACAACAGGAAAAAAGAGAGATTAGTCACTCAAACTAGTAAGAGCAAATGCTCTTCTTGTTTTTGATCAACTAAATCAACAGCTACAACAAGGAAAAGAGAGATTAGTCACTGAAAATAATAGAGTAATTGCTCTTCTTGTTTTTGATCTACTAAATCAGCAGCTACAACAAGAAAGAAAGTGAGATTAGTCACTCAAAATAATAGAGTAAATGCTCATCTTGTTCACTCACCACTCTTGGGAAGATGGAAGTAAGGACTGGAGGCAGAAAGCTCTTGGTCATCAAGACTACATTCCTCGGCTTGGCGAGTCTTTTTCTTAGTGAGTGAGTTTGAGTTAGAGGAAGGCGTGCTAGAGCGACTCTCCTGGATGCCACTTGACCCAGAGGAGCAAGATTTAGGAATAGATGATTGATTAAACTCGAGATTGTTATGGACTGACCTTGAATTAGAGAAACTTTCACCGAGATTAGATTGTAATGCATCTGCATAAGATAATGTACTGCATCCAGACAATAAGTTGCTTGTGAGAAAATCATTTTCTTTGGAGTTAGAATAAGAAGGTGAGTAGAAACGAGGGCACTCAGTTTCAGAAACTCGAGGATGAGGCTTTGATACAACAGGGTCAGAGACGAGGGAGTTGCTAGTTAGCTTTTGAGATGCTGAGTTAGGGAGCAGCATGGACGAGTCAGTGTCACTACCTCCTTTGCTGTGGTTAATGCTGTTAGATGAGCTACATGAGCCACTCAGTCTCTTCTCACCAGCGCTAGACCAACTGTTATTCACGTTGCTCACATATGTTTGCTTGCTGCTTCGACTGCGTTGCTTGTGCTCACCAAGAACCTCCTGGAAAGAAAGAGATAAATGAACATGTATAGAACAAGAATAGAGCAAGAAAATTCAAAGAAATTACTTTTAACTAGTACTGGCATTGTTTCAAATAGTTGGGCATGTAAATAGTGAAACTCATCACATATATATTACACATATCATACACAGAATGCGAATCATTAATATACATTTCATAGGAGGTAACTCATACTGCAAAAAATCAGCAAACTATGTTTTTGAGAGTGATAGCTGTGTTGCTCAGACTTTAATGTTCAAGAAAGTACCATTGGTAACATGCATTGAGATATTGATAAGAAGTTTATAACATAATATAAAAATCTTTAATTTTATTTAACAAAGAAATTAATTACTTATACTCTGATAAAAAAATTCTCCACTGACAGTGTGGTAAAGACAATATTAACTTAAACTCACTACATTGTTTGGAGGAATATTCCTATGAAAAGCATCACAAGTTGCTCTTGGAATGTCCCACGTTGTGTTGCGGGACAAGGTGTTGTGAGGGTCGACTGATGGAGTCATGCCCAGATTACCCAGCACATCACAAGCATTGGCCATTCCTACTGCCCATTGACTTGTTCCATTGTTGTGTGTGGTAGGGCTCATCACACCCGTGCTTGAAGTCCCGCCCCCTCCGTTGGGGTAAATCATTTTTGGATCCCTCATGGCTGATGGTTTGAGGCCTGTTAGTTTCTCGTATGCCATAGAATTATATGTTGAGTTGAAATTACTGTTGCTGCTACTCATAGTGAGAGTTGTCAATAGAGTTTAGTAACCTGAGGAATATGCAGAAATTAGTCATTTGGCATGGGAAGATTTTTGAAATAAAAACCTTTGAGAAAAAAGTCTACATATGTAATTTTGTGTCTACAAAAGTTTATAAGTGTTTTGGCTAGTCCATTTAGACAGTATTACTTTTGATTATTATAGTAGAACCTATATGACATCAGACATCACAACTTAAGTTTTTTTAGCAGATGTGACTTCTCATGCATATAGGTATAAACTTACTATACAAAGTAATTGTCTGAAAATAGGATTCCTTCAAAAAGTAAACAATTTAGTATTCAGTAATGGAGTAATGGTGTCATTTGTTACTTTTATCAGGTTCATCCATCTTCAGTTATTGGCAGCATGGTTTCTTGGAGAGTTATAGTCTCATCAGCACCACAAGCTTGGAACTTGATGAATCAATCATTTGGAAGTCAGAATCAATGTTGCACTCAGATATAGAAGTAGTTATACAGGTAAAAGACACCAACTATGGTCTGCCGTGGTAGGTAGGCATGCAGTGGAAAGCAAAGGACTCTAGGCTCTCTCAGTCCCTCCTATTTGCTGTGATGTCTGGTGGAGGTGGCATTTTCTTTTTTAATTTGATTTGAATGCTTTGGGTATGCAAGTAGCATACCTCCCAGCCTAAGGTATGACATAGTACCTCAGTCTGGGATTTGGGACACTTCATTTCACTTTTAGATCTCTTTACTTCTTAGCACCTCCAGTAGCCAATGTGACAGTAAATTGTGAAAAGAAAAAGCAAAATTCAATTAGGCTTTGCAGAATATTCACAGCCTGTTCATGATATTGCAGCTGAGCAAATATTGACTGAGATGAAAAATTGCAGCAGTGCATCTACTTATTGGGGCATCGCCACAACCAAGACCTGAGGAAAAATCCCAGGGAACTGAGAGGCCCTCCAGTCTTGTGTGGAAATCCCTTCATTGGCTGATGAATTGTGTGTAGTGCAGAATCAGATGTCTGATTTTGCCCTCCACACTGCATACTGAACACAGGATACTGGACAGTTACTGGAGTCAGTTAAGTTGAATCTGGCCAAATAAGCGTTGACACCAGATTGCCCCAAGCATAAGAGTGACACAGCACATTCAACTAAGCGTGGAAGCAATCCATAGTCTAAATAGGATATCTCACATGTCAAAATTCTTGCAATGGTCCCATTTCCCCTTTTCTTGCATGTTGGCTGACCATTGGCAAGCCTATTCCTGAACGGTGTGAGACTTCTTAGAGCAGATCTGCTTCTCAAAACCCAACTGAGATCTTGCTGAATGGTTGTTAGAATGTGCCAGATTTACTTCCCTGTCCACCATCTCATTTCCATAGATACCACTGAGGCATCTGATCTCTCTGATCTAGCAGACCACTACTTTGTCAATTCTCTTGACCAGCATCATCTGTATCTTGAAGACAATTGCACAATATGAGTGCCCAGATGAGTAGGATGAAAGCTGCTAAGTAAACCTTAAATCTGACAAAATCAAAACAGGCACCTCCTTCATTGATACATCTTTAGCAGCCAGCTGCATGGCCTTGGGTGTGGCAAACAACTCAGCAGCAAGCACAGTGTGCTCTCATCAAAGCAGCCACCCTGTTGATGAAGCATCCCTGGGTTGATAGCACAAAAATTCCAGCAGAAACTGACCCATTATAAGATTCTGAAACATCTATATAAATTTGGAAATGCTTGGATTGTGCTCCAGCGAGAATTCATAAAAGCAATTATGAACAAATTCATGTGGCATATCAAGGAAGTTGCAGGCAGTTGCAGCCATGGTAGCCTTCTAAATGACTATGGGGTCATTCCATGCCAAGTGGTCTAACCCTTTCCACCATCATGGTCTCCAATTCCAAGCTGTGTCGGAATTAGTTTTTATGTGTCTAAAACCATCTCTTAACTTAATCATCTATTAATTTTTTTACTACTTGAAATCAGCAAATACAAGTATACTTAAAGGATTCCTAATATATTCACAGATGTATTTAAAAGTCTCAAACCATAATATTCTTTCTACACAAACGGTTTATCACTATTTGGTAGAGCAAGGTCAACTATCAACTTTGACACATTTTTCGATATTCTCACCAGGTGACGTGCACCATACCCAGGATGGTGCCGTTTTCCGCGGATTAATCCGGCGTAAACGAGGCTCCAAGCCCTTCTACTGGCGTACAACGCGGCGCACAAAAAGCTAAAATGATGTTATTGGCGCACAAGCCTGGCGTACGTCCGCATCTGGTTTGTCTCGACATACTTCTGCTTTTGGGTGATCTGGCTTGTCCCAACATACCGTACGTACGCATCTGGCTGGTCTCGACATACGTCTGCATCTGGGTGATCTGGCTTGTCTCGATGTATGTCTGCATCTGGGTGATATGGCTTGTCCCGACATACCGTACGTCCGCATCTGGCTCGTCTCGACGTACATCTGCATCTGGGTGATCTGGCTTGTCCCGACGTACCATACGTCCGCATCTGGCTTGTCTTGGCGTACGTCTGCATCTGGGTGATCTGGCTTGTCCCAACGTATGTCCTCATCTGGTTTTGAGCATTTTAGTGCATACTAATGCGTTTTAAGGTGATTTAGGGCCTTCTAATGCGATCTAGTGCATTCTATTAAGATCTAGTGCGTTCTATTACAATCTAGTGCCTTCTAATGCGATCTAGTGCGTTCTATAACGATCTAGCGCCTTCTAATGCAATCTAGTGTGTTCTATTACAATCTAGTGCATTCTATTATGAACTTTATTATATTATCAACAACATGGCACATTATAACAACATTATATTATTAACAACATGGCACATTATAATAACATAACACATCATAACATAGCACAGTATAGCAACACACCATATTATAACAACATAACACATCATCACCTAGCACAGTATAACAACATAACACATCATAACATAGCACAGTATAACAACATACCACATTATAACAACATTTTTTTCTAAATAGTTGGCTGAAGACTGAGAAATATATTAAATGCAAGAATTTCAATCTAAATGTGTCGGCAAGATCTTCTGAAGGCGAAAATTTTGCCGATAATGCGTCGCCGTAGGTCTTTAAATCTTTGTTCACTCTCTGCACAGTGGTGAGATTCCAACTGTATTAAAAATTCGTCATGTTGGAGCCGCAAAATTTCAGAAACGAGTAGAAAAATTCCACTCCTTCCCTGCCCTGCACTGTGCACAGAAACAGCAGCCACACTTGCTTCATCTTGATGGCCTGTGACTCAGTGACTGTGAGTGTGATAGGACTCATAGGAGCAACAGGAGCAAAAAATATTCACCAACAGGCAACAATGAAGTTGTTTAATTGGCATGAATGAAAGTTCATCTAAATACATAAGTATATACTTAATAATATTCAAACAAACAAACACACCCTATACATTGTTCAGAGGAAGCTATATTTATTTTAGTTTATTAGTAGAGAGGAGGTAATTTAGGTAAGTGAAAACAGCCTCTACAATGCTACAATCAATGGCATGCTGAGTCAGCTGTCAGCCTGAGTGGCGAGTGACTGAGGAGAAGGGGCCTGCTCCCAGTCCCAGCAAATTAAAAAAGCAAAAGATTTACATCGAGTGCAGCAAGTGATTTCTTCTTCTTTTCCGGGTGTCCACGCTGGGCGGACTTAAAGCCGCAGGTCAACCGCAAGTATGACCGTTGGGCCTGAAAGCTTTTGCAGGTGCAGCAAGTGAGCAAGCTAGGTAGGCCTAGACTGTTCCGGGCAATCCTATGGAGCGGACAGTGGACGAAGAAATTTTCTATCGTTTCAGCGTCAGCCCCACCATACACGCTTTAGCCGTGAATGCAAGTTATGCAACTGATATCCTACGGAAAGGTGGTGGCTCTTAATTATTTCCATATTAATGTAACATAAAAAAGCAATGAAAAAGAGCTCTAGAAGGTGCTCTACACGGACAAAAACGATGTGAATAAATTTTGGATTTAAGGCTTGTAGTCAAAATGCAGCGAAGTCTTAGAGCGAGGTTTTCGCAACCATCGTGTAAAATCCTTGATCTGCCCAAAGCTCGGCCAGTTGCTACCCTCGAGCTTGCACTCTTTTAAGGGGACCGACCTCCCTAAAATTTTCAATTTTGGCGTCTTTCGGTTTTTGTACTCATCTGAAAGCTGGAATTCTGCTCTTTCCAATGGTACCACTGCCATCGCTGTACGCCAATATTTACGTTAATGACGTCTCTTTAAAGGGAAGCGGGTGGGAGAGTTCTTTAAGAAATTAGATATAAATTAATTAGCTGCTGAAATCTTTGAATATAGTTTCTACTTGGGTTGTGTTGCAGTTACATGCTTAGTCTCATCTTAAAGCTGACATTCTGAGCTTTCCAACGATACTACTGCCATCTATATACGGCAATATTGACGCAGATGGCCCGCCTTTATTTGGGGGCGGGGGGTGGAGTTCCTTAAGTAAAAGTAAAGACCAGGCCTATCAACTCTAACATCACTTTTTTGAATTTCGGTCTGGTTCGTTTTTTATATGGGGGAGAAGGGGGGGGGAGGGGGTGAAAAATGAGAAAAAAATGTGAAAAATGGAAAAAAACGCAATAAAAAAAAAACTAGATGGAAAATGAAAAAAGTGATGTTAGAGTCGATAGATATGGTCTTTACAAATCGAATGATACGTGTCTCGATGTTGTGGGATGATATTTGTGGGAGGAGATAGATTTTCTGAAGTACCCCTTTTTTAGCTTTTTAGCCGTTTTCTATGAATTTCACGTTTTCTATCAATTTTTTCGAAAAATTCATAGGAGCAAAATGTTTTTTTTTTTACATTTTACGTATGTATGTGAAGTTTCATGACAATCGGATAATAACTGTAGAAGTTTTCGTATGAGGAGGTCGGTCCCCTTAATATGATATCCCAGCCAGACCCTTCTTCGCGGCAACTGATCGCTTTCAGGTGGCCGAGGAATGGCCAACGGTCGGCTATAACTAATTGGACTAGGCCGACCACTGGCCACGTATTATTCTTCGCCCCTCATTGACTTCGCCTTTATCATGCCACCCGTCGTGAGCTGACAGTTGAGTAATTTACAACGTCTCTTTCCCCTCAAACATTGCACAACGCCTCCATTTGAGCAGCTAGTATGCGGGATTTTCCCTCCGCGTATCAGCAGGCTCGATCATAACTATTTTTCGGTAGAAAATATCTACAACAAGGAGGCTGATCAAGGAATGCCGAGTATACCATTCAATGGAGAATAAAAATTACAACCCGTTAACATCTCGAAAAAAGTAAAAAAGTCGCAAACATGATGAACAATAATATTCAAAGTTTCTTGAAATTTCCTCTCATTAAAACTCTTTTAATACAAAGTTTACATATTTTTTGTTACTGGTCGACGCCTATAAATAAATAGCTGGGTAAGTAAAAAATCCATATCGCCATCTCATTTGCGAGTGGAGTAAAGTCTATCTTAATTAGTGAAGAAACGCTTAGGGAAGAGCCGAGCCTGTTCGAAGCCTCTCGGTTTTCAATCAGATCCATTTCGCAACGCAGTATGAACGATGCAAATGGTTTAAGTTATAATGAATGGTAACCTTTCTTATCCTGACTTATCTTGACATGATCTAACCTAATTTTCAAAGAAGTTTCGTTTTTATCGGAAACGAAGCAACGTATTGTAGCACCAACAGAAGATCAAGCGGCTAGAATAAAACGATTGACGTGCGCTTCAACCAACATCAATCTGCTGGCCTACTTTCTATATTTTGATCAAAACCTACCTCATATCAGAAAGGGGGTCAGTGCATACTCATTAGTTTGCTAGTGTTTTTTTATGAGCTGCTGTGTTGATTTTGGTGGCAAGTAATGCGTTAAATCTGCTCGGAAGTCAATCTTCTCGGTGTCACTCATCGGTCCCCAAATGTTAAATCTTAAATTGCTACGCAGGATCTACCGATCTCAGTTAAACTGAGTTAAACTCTTTGGGTTGATCTGACTCCAAAAGAACATTGATGTAATAATTAGTTAGTAGTCTAGGATACAAAACTGATTTATAATAACTATTTCTATTATTTCACTCAAATCTTCAAGCACCTCAAAAGTTGACTATCAAATTTATTCCTGTTGCTTTCAATGTTAAATTTTTGCCATCAGATTCACAAATTTGCCATTGTATAAATCTATATCGAATCAAAAGAAGAGCTACTGGCGGTAAACTAGCTTAGAAAACGAATGGAACTCGAAAATTTAGAGCTCATAAAGCAATTCATGAACTACCGAAAAATCTGACATAAAGTAGATCATATAATTTCTAAAATTACAAACAAATTAAATTTTTCACAATGGTCGCGACTACTGATTTGGCCTTCTTTTCCTTAAAAAATATGTGAATCTTTCGAATAATCAATTTCATCGATCAAACTTTCTAACACTAACCATCAAGCCTCGCTTTAAGCGTCAAACGGGTTCCTACACGGTCACTCACGTTGGGTGAATTTTGGTGAATCGATTGACTCAAGCTTTTGATCATGCCGCTTGATCGTTTAGTGGCTCTTTAAAAATTTTTCATTCTTCCTACCATAGTGGCCTGCTATTAAATCTTTATTTATAACATTTTATGCAGATCTAATCAGAATTGAAGGCCTTTTCACAACACTTCTATTTAACTTCACTTCTTGTTGTTTGTCTGTCTGTCTGCTACAAATCTTATCATCGATTTTTAACACACTTCTACCCATAGTTGAATTGAATATTAATTCAACTATGCTTCTACCTATCCAATCGATCTGAAATTTTGCATACTTGCATAAAGTCGGAGACAATGCATAAATCAATTGGCAGAATGAATAATTTTGAAATTTTAATTTATTTTATGTATTAAAATATTAAAAAAATTATTTTTGTTGATATTCGAAATTAAAATTAGAAATTCATTGTACATGTTTTACATTGGATACACAGGATTTTTTAGAAGTGTTGTCTTTAAAAAGTAATTTTTAAACGTAAGTATATTATTAAATCTTCATTTGCTCAAAAGTTGCGTTGTATTTTTTTAAACTTGAACAAAATCACGCAAAAAATTACGCTGTGGTGCTTACTTCCTCTGCGCGATACTTATTGCTAATAATTTGCAATATTTTGAACTTCATGCTTATTTTATCTGCATTGAAGGACTTTATAGCAAGCTGTTCGGTTGCACCAAAGTTGTCTTTTTCATTTGAGTCAGCTGGCGATATCGCTGAGGAGTTCGAAGAAGTGTAGATTTTGTGAACATTGTGGTGACCACAACCGTTGACTAGTGGAAACTGAGAAAAGGGCCAAAGGGGCCAAAATTACAGATGAACTTGGGTGTCGCAAGGTCTTCTGCGATGGCTCTATCAGCGGCCAAAAATGCTCGTATCCTACAATTTGGTGAGTTAATTTTATTTATACTGGTCATAGTTTGCCATAAATCAACACAGTGACATCTGCAAGACTGCAACTGTCTGCAAATTATTGGTCAACTCGGCACTCGTTATGAACCTCAGGACCTGACCCTCAGACCCTGAACTGGCTGAACCTGCAACTGCAAGGTTGCAATATTAACTTTAAGCCAAAATTCTGAGTTGAAATTGTAAATTTTTAATTTGATAAAATGCAAATAATTTCTCTTAACTTGTAAAAGTATGTGGTTTTTTAAAGAAAAATACTAGGTGATTTACCGTGATTATGAAAAATATTAATACTAAATATTATGCAAATTAATTTACAGACTTGAGAGTGGAACTGTAAGAATTTTATTCAAGGTATGTTCTCTATTGGAAAACATACATTGAAGTTTTGAACATTATAGACCTATCTCAAGTAACATGTCTATAAAATACATTAAAATGTTAAAACCTAAAACTAACTACAGTATTTTTTTTGTTAAAGATAAGCTATTTTTTTTACTATTAATTTTTTACAGTGGATTAATTTGTAATCTTTCATTTGGTTGAAATGAACATAATTGTTCTATATAGCTATCTATATGTACGCACCAATGCTGGCAATGCAGATATATTATATTATAAATGCTTATCAGTTATCAATTTATCATTAAACTAAAATGGGTGCTTGACTTGCCAAATATTCTTCATAAATGTTATTTAAGGTAACCTTTAATTATTAAATGACATTGAATTAACATATTTATTCCTTTCTCAGACTCATATTAACCTTTAGTACAATATACGTTTAAAAACTACTTTTTAAAGACAACACTTCCAAAGAATCCAGTATCTCCAATCTTACAGATGTACAATGAATTTTTCATCTAATTTTCGAAAAAAAAAAAATACTTTTTCAATTTTTAAATACCGTACCACCTATATATAATTTTTTTTTAATATATAAATTTTTTCAAAATTATTTATTCTGTAAATTGATTCATGCATTGCCTCTGACTTCACACAAGTGTGCAAAATTTCAGATCAATTAGACAGGTAAAAGTGTGTCAAATATCAGTTATAAGATTTGCAGCTGACAATATTATTTTTTCAATTTTTTTAACATTGAAAAAAAATTTTTTTTTCAATTTCTAAAATCATTTATTTGACATTTGATTCATGCATTGTCTCCAACTTTACACAAGTGGGCAAAATTTCAGATCGATAGGATAAGTAGAAGAGTATTAAATTTTGATTACAAGATTTGTAGCAGACAGACAGACAGACAAACAAGAAGTGAAGTTAAAGAGAAGTGTTGTAAAAACAAGAATAGACATCAGTCACATCACAAAATTAGTTACCCCCTAAAGCCCCTATTTTTGGTTATTTGCTCAACCTGTATTACTACTGTGCAAATGTTTGAACTTCAATCTTACCTCACCTTATTTAAAAAAATCCTAAATTTTTTCAATAGAAATGAGTAATTCCTAATGCAAAGACCATATGTATGTTGGCTTAATTTAAGTTTACATTGAGATTTTTAATATAAGGACCGTTTGTATTTATTTCCCATTAAACAAGATTTTTTTATGCCACAGCGCTGATGATCAGCAGAACTGCAGGGACACATACTAGGTTAATAAATAGGATTCTAAATGGCCCTTGCAAAGGTTCTTATACTTTTAAATTGGTGTTTGGACCTCAAAGCAACATTTTTTATTTTTATATTAATAGAAAACCAATAGGAATTATTTTTAAAGCATATGGAAACCTGGAAATGATATTAATTTAAATGGACACTAATTTAATTAATATTTACAGGTTTACCATTGAATGGAGTGGGAGCCATCTATTCTGCTGGAAACCACATCCTGAACAATTGCCTGTATTCATCTGATGTCAAATTCATCAAAACTGTTGATCCAGCACAACTTAAACGTGGAAGAGGGGGCCGCAGCTCATTTTCTGGAAATGTTTGCACCATATTTGGTGCTACAGGATTCATGGGAAGATATGTGGCCAACCGGTTTGGCAAAACTGGGACTCAGGTTGGCAAAAATTACGATAATCAATTGCATAAATATATATTTATTTCATATGTTTAGGAGTGTCCTGTAAAATTGTACTTCTTGTGTAGTTATATGAGCTGCATGAAATAATTATTTATTTTTTCTGTATTATTCATTAGTAATAAATTCTTCCCCTTGATTTTTTGTGTTGCAGCTTGTGATCCCTTACCGCGGGGATTATTATGACGCTCGCCACTTGAAGCTTGTTGGTGACTTGGGGCAGGTTGTGTTCTGCCATTACCACTTGTGTGATGAAGAAGTCATTGCCAAAGCCATGAAATATTCCAACATTGTTGTAAATTTAGTGTCCAGGGATTGGCCTACTAAAAACTTCACTCTCCATCAAGTGAGTATTATGCTGTAGTTTCTCAACAGTTACAACAATCTGTTGTAACTGTTGTTAATTGTTTTCTGTTGTTGTTAATTGTTTTCTGATTCTTGCCAAAATGTCAAATGGATCTGTGACTGTTAAAGTGACTCCTGAATGCTCTAAATTTGGTTATATTTTAATTTTCATGAAAATAAATATTATTATTATGTTTGTGCAAGAATTATAGCAACAATAATTTATTGTTCAGGTTCATGTAGAAGGTGCTGCTCGACTTGCTCGGATTGCCAAGAAGGTTGGAGTGGAGCGCTTCATCCACGTGTCTGCTCTCAACTCTGATAGGAACCATGAGGTGAAAATCTAGATGATCCAGAGATAACAAACCCGTAACTTTCTGTTGAGTATGGAGCTATTATTTTATTACCACGTTTTTCTTATTTTTGCTTTGTGTCTGTCTGTCTGTCATCAAAAATTCAAAACTTCATTTAGCGCACTTCTGAAGATCCTAGAAACATAAAATTTGGTATGCATTCTTGTGCTGCCTAACAATTCAAGATTTGATTGTCAGAAGTAATAAGTTAAAATTTTTTTCAATTAAAAAAACTAAAAATTCACGTTTGGGAATCGAGTTTTTTGTTGAACATCCAGAGTTGTCAACCCTGGAAAATGATTTGAATTGCTAAAATTGCTAAACTAATAAATAAATATAAAAACCATTTTTGAAAACCACATTCTTCTGGTAGTTACAAAGCTTAAAAAAATATAACTCGGTACTCACTGCAGTGAGTGACAGAGAGCGCATTTTCTCGTTGACAAAAACTTGAGGTCACGGACGGACAGACGGACGGACAGACAGACGGACATGGCGAGCACAATAGTTCATTTTTTCCATAAATGAGAAAATGCGCTAACAATGGAATAAAACAAATAAATACTTAAAAAAAACTTTTTAAAAAACCACGTTTTTCTTGTGGACTAAAAAGTAGAAAATAAATTGTGGCTCGCCCCAAAAAACGTGTGTCGGGCAGATTTATGATTAAAGCGAAAAGCACACAACACACGAATTTTGGAAATTTGATAGTGAACGTACAGCCCGACCCACGTTTTTTGGGGCGAGCCACAATTTATTTTCTACTTTTTAGTCCACAAGAAAAACGTGGTTTTTTAAAAAGTTTTTTTTAAGTATTTTATTTTCTACTTTTTAGTCCACAAGAAAAACGTGGTTTTTTAAAAAGTTTTTTTTAAGTATTTTATTTTCTCCTTTTTAGTCCGTTGCTACACATGAAAAACGTTGTTGCAAGCCAATTTACTTGACTTGACGTACGTATCGATGATACGCAGCGTAAGCGCCTGCTCGTCTATAACGGCAGCGCCAGCACGTCATACAATGTATATACTATTTATATATACTTTACTCAATTAAGCTAATTTAGGTCTCTAATAGCTTGTTTTTATGATTGTATCTGAAATTGTTAGGCGAAAATAGCTGCATGCCGAATTTCAGATCTCTAGAGCAATCAGAAGTGGGCTAATTTTCGTTCTCAATGTTAACAACAAACAAACAAACAAACAAACAAACGCGAAGCTAAGCTAAGAAAAACGTTTTAAAAAACTTTTGAAAACCACGTTTTCTTAACGGACAAATAAAGAAACATTAAATTTTTCAGCGAGTTGTCCAAAATTTTATTCTTGACCTAAAATGAAGTCTAAAGTTTATTTTTTTCAAATCTTATGCTGAGAAAACACAAAAAACGTTGGGCGGGCTTTAAGACACATCCATTACCCAAGTTCTATTCATAATACTTAATCTGTAGCTCCTCATAATATATGATATTTAGATCTTCACAGTGCCCGCCCCACGTTTTTTGTGTTTTCTCAGCATAAGATTTGAAAAAAATAAACTTTAGACTTCATTTTATGTCAAGAATAAAATTTAGGACAAGTCACTGAATAGTTAATGTTTCTTTTTTTTTGTAAACGTAGTTTTTACAATTTTTTTTACTTGTTTTTAGTTTTGTAATCAACTGAAAAACGTGGTTTTGAAAAAGGTTTTTTATATTTATTTTTTATTATATACCTATATTATTAGCATGTCAACATAACGTGCTCTGTCTACATTTCTTTTTTTAAATTACTCCGATTTTAGCTCGTTTTACTAGGGTAGTAATAATAATTGTATCCTGCATCCTCATTGAATTTCAATTTTTCATCTTTTTTATTTTCAACAATAATTGTATGATCATCAATTTTTAATTCACTGGAATTCATCTCCTAAGTAGGAACTCCTTGAAATCATAAATATATAATTTTATTTATGGATTCAGTCTATATTCTGGTCTCTTGAATTGTTGTTAACTCTGTTTATTTTGCATCATCTTTTGTATTACGTATATGATGCAATGTTTATAGCAATTTTCTAATTGCTGATTATGATCTTGTTTCAGGGCACCATAATCAGCGGTGGATCCCCTTTCTTGGCCGCCAAGGGTGAGGGCGAGAAAGCTGTGCTGGCCGAGTTCCCTGAGGCGATCATCATCCGTCCGAGTGATGTCTATGGCTCTGAGGATCGCTTCCTCAGGTTAGCTCATCTACCTAACTTCCTCCTCTTCCAACTTAGCTATTAATTATTATTATTACTTGACTCCTCTTCCAACGACCAGTTTTATAATTTGTTCTAAAAATTATAAGTATGAGATCGAATGTTCAAGCTCTATCTTGATCGGTTGTGGACCAAACTACGGTGCACCTGGAGCAATATTTCTCAAGAGACAAGCATGCACTTTCCTTTCATTCAGTAATTTTTGAGATGATTGCCTCAGGTACTACGCCCACTTGTGGCGCTCCGACGCCCGGAGCTTGTCCGTGCCTAAAGCTGGACGCGGCATCTTCAAGCAGCCTGTGTATGTGGGAGACGTGGCTCAGGGCATCGTCAACGCCGCCCTCAAAGACCTCGGTGCCGAGGGACAGATCTACCAGGCTGTCGGGTGAGGAATTATGACCAATGTTACTGCAGGTTCTTTGTTTCAACACTATTTTCGATTGCAATGGGCAATAATTTCCCACGTTTAATGTATGTTATAATTAACGATTTTAAATGAGGATATCGAAACTGTTCATACTCTGCTGTCAATTGAAAAGTGATGTGTTATATTAGCTAGATTGTCTGCTATTGGACTTGAGGCCTTTGCCCCCTATTCTCATCATCCAGGTTCTAAACACATAATTACTGTGATGGTTGTGACCGCTCTTAGATCATAATTTTGATAAAATTCATACGCTGCAAATAAAGAAGAAATTTTTATCTCTGGTTAAAAAAGTTTTTTTACGTATCTCACTGATTAATACTATGTTGCACATTTTTAAAACGAGATTCTCATGTGAGCTGCGAGGTTAGATGCTCGTGAAGTTTGGTTGCAGATCGCGCTTTTAAGTTCATTGCTGAAATGATTGGCCTGATTTGTGTTGCAGACCGCGACGCTACGAGTTGCGCGAGTTGGTGGAGTGGTTCCTGCGTGTGTTGCGTCGGGGCCCCGGCCTGGAAACCTGCACCACCATCAGAGACATCAAGTTTTATCCCATGCCTTTTATCAAAGCTAAAATGAACGAATTCCTCCCTTCTTTCCCCATCAATTTTCAGACTAAAGAAAAACTTGAACGAGTAAGTCCAAAAATGGGAGTGAGTTTGTGTTGCAACAGAATATATGCCTACTTTTTGGAAAACAATTGAATTTGAACGGCATCTGAACCTGTGCTTTGACGGAAATTTTTGTAATTTTCCGAAAATATCTGGGCATAGGTTCCAATTTCGTGGTTCTAAACACTTGTATCTCACATTTTCCCCTTAACATTACTGGTATTAGGTCTGTTCTGTTTTGGTCGGAATATTTAGGAAGCCAAGTGTGGCACAATTCTTAACAATTTTCTTAACATTTTTTCAGTATAAAATTTAAAATTTCCGTGCAAAATACTATTTGCATGATTCTGATGTTCCTAACCGTTGTGCAGGAGACTGTAACTGACATAGTGTCGCCGAAGCTGCCCACGCTCGAGGACCTCGGTGTAATTCCTATCAAGATGGAGGAGCGGATAGAGTGGGAGCTGCGGCCCTACAGGGCTTTCGAATCCTATGAAGAAGAGATCGGGGACTTCCCTATTCCTCATCCACCCAAGTACATTGAAGCTTAACTCAAGTGAAAACTTCGAGGAATTATGTTATGGTTCAGTTTGGCGCAGGTAACAGCTGCTGCCTAATCAAGAAAATTGTCTGCGTGGATCATTCTTGGGGAATATTTTCACTTTCCCTTAATTTTATTAGAGTTATTATAATGCCTCACAATAAAATGTACCGTTCCGTTCCCACTTGAATCGACTGATATTCTTTTGCTTAGAGATTAAAACTTGAAAATGCACCATTGTCGGCTTATGCAAAATTGATTTCATTTGTTTATATGCACGAAAGTCTAACTTGAAGAAGCATCTTTCAAGCTTATTTAACGTCTTTCAAGCCTAGAACTTCCTTTTGTATTCTATTCATTATGGTATCCGATCGCTCGTTCATATAGATTCTTATCGCAAGCTGAGCAGGAATGGCAACACAGTCTTATTTTCATTTAATTGGCAGTCGAGCAATATTTGGGACGCTATTCTTTATTTATAAGAGCAAATGTTCTTTATGTAAATAAATATTAACCTTATTTATTTTCGGATGATTCTATGTCCTTATTGTCAATTAAATTGGGAGTATTCACATTACCGTAACAGATGTAATAATATATTTTAGTGTTGAGGTCGCTCTATTTTAATTTATGATTATCGTTCTAGAGCTAAATTTCTACAGTCGAAGGGGTAGTAAATGCACAATTTTATTAAGACTTACACTAGAAGTTGAAAAAATGCAATATCTGGAAGCATTGATAGAGAATTAAGTAAACAGATGAAACGTGAAGATAATTAACAACATAAAAATAATAAATTGATAAATAATTTCAACGAGAACAAAGTCGCTCATTAGGAGCATGATCACTTGCAAGGGACAAGTTTACTACTTGACAACGTAATCTCGAAGTTATTGCCCAGCCATTTAAAAACTAAAGCTTCGTTTGCAGAGAATACCGTAGAAATAACAAGTACCTATGTAGACACATTTAAATAACAAGCACAAAAAAACTTTAAAAATCTGGCAACAAGTTGAGCGTAAAGCTTAGCGATTCTAGCAAAAGCACGTCGATCGGTGAATTTATATAATCAAAATCAGGCTGTTTGACACCCGTGTGTACGTGTAAAATCCTTAGATTTTTATCGTCAACATTTGAATAATTAAATTTTTTCGATCGATCGTTCTAGGCGTAAATATGAGCCAGTTCTGAAAAAATAGTCGATTCAAGAATGAGCTCCAAGCTTTTACAAATTGAGTCATATACAGTTTATATATAGATATATATTAAGGGTCATTAATTATTGCTTCGTACAACACTAAAAATATCTGCCAACATGAGCGTATGCGTTCAATGATAATGGAATAAATAGCCTAGCATACAATAAACTTCTACAATTTGGAAAACAATTAAATAAATAAACAATTTGTAAAACAAATGGCCCACACAATGAACATCGTTCCAGTGGAAGGCAGCCTGAGATGAGCATTGATGCATTGAACGTCAAGTTGTAAGCGACACGAGAAAATATTCGCTATGCAACGTCACGCACTCGCATCACCAAGCTGAGGTATAATATTATCAAGATAAATTATAATCTTACTTCGTAAGCAACTTCAAGCAATATTCTTTGCATTTACAACTTCGCAACGAGTCACCGAAATAATATCGTTCGTAGTAGAAGCTTCAACGTACGCATGCAATACAATAATGACTTATAATGACAACAATAAGAATTAATAAATCTAGTAACAGGTTGCGTGAGGATAATTTTTGACGAGCAACCTCGTCATAGACTCGATCGATGGTAAAGATGAGTTAATACATGGCCTGAAAGGCTGAAAGGTTATTTTATGTAACAACGCAAGTTAGTTACAATTTACAAATTAGAAAAATTAACGTATTTAAAAATATTGTTACATGATTTTAAAATATTGTTACATGATATTCTAATATTTTATGAACTCTGGGCTTAATTTGAAATGTTTTTTGAATGTGATACTGCACAAGGACCTGATTTTCTAGAAATGTAAACACAAATGAATGTTAACATAAATTTTGAGCTCTCAGTAAAAATTGAGTAATAAGGTCAAAAGCGTGCGATATTTTTCCAGTTCCACTCGAGCTTCATGGCGACTCGCGAATGTTCAGTAGCGACGAAAGCAGCCTTTGAACCATTGCCTGGAACTAAATTTTATGAAGGAGGGAACAGCGAGTTGCTCGTCTGCCTCTTAATCTTGTCCTTTTCGCGTTTTCTCTGCTGACGCTTCTTGTCCTAGAGGGATGAAGAAAAGTAATGAATGTATTTATTTAAGTTGAAATATTTGTCATACGAATAGAAAGTCAAGCAGGCAATGACAACGTTTGTTCTTCCTCGTTCTAAATAGTGGAGTGTGCAATTCTGATAAATTATACTAGACAAAAAAATTAGTGCTTCTATTCATTTTAAAACGTTAATATCTCCATTCTGGAGACATTTCAAGCAATTTTAAACAGACTAAACGTTAGTCCTCTTATTAAGATTCTATGAAGCAATAACTTTCTGTGCTTTAAACTAACTTAAATTTCTCAGTTTCTTCTAACATGCGGAAAAGTCCATCTTACTTGCTCTTTCTTGTATTGCAGAAAAGTTTCCTCGTCCGGAAAATCTTTCCGGTATTTTTTCTCAGCTCTCTGCCTCGGCTCCCCCCGCTTGTTGAGGGCAGGGTTCGGGGGCTGGTAATTCGAGTCGTCCTCTGGAAACAACCTTTCATCCATGCCGTGCGCCTGAAGTTCAGAAGTATTTAGCAAATATTTGGTATTGAGAGTCGATAGTCTTATAATTACACTGAGTTTGAGAATGAATAAGAGCATGCAACTCTGTGTATAGTTTATTTGACACGCATGTTAACTGTAGTAATTATCAACTAATTCGTCCAACACAGAAGTCACGTGAGGAAAGTCATTAGAGTGTATTTCACGTTTCTTATAATTAGCAAAAACCCAAATCTTTGAGTCATTAAATATTTAATAGTAACACTAATTAATTAGTTATACAGTTATACTCATAAGGCTTTTTGTCAATATAAATAAAACAATATACGTTATTCAGAAAGTACATAATAATTATGGTTTCGTAGTTCAGAACTGACATCATCGTGGTGCGAGCCGTGACTACTGGGAGAGCAGTCGTCGGAGTCGAGACCAGCAGCTTCTCCAGACGCCGCTCCGTAACAGCCCAATGGTGATTTTAGGTACGGGTCATACTGCAGAACAGGGAACTTCATCAAGCTATGAACATTGAAAATAATGTTATTACAGTCAAAAAGAAAACATTAACAGGAAAGTCAAGCTAGTAAAAGATCATATTTGTACTTTGTAGCAATGTAATAAATTAATTATTTTGCATAACAAGTTTCCATGTGTAACCAACGAATTTATAAAGCCTCTTCTCAACAAAGCAGAGTAGCCTAATTTCGGTCGAAACTAAATTTTGCAGTCATCAGAGATTTCGATTCGAGATCTCACCGTCTTTGCGTCTTCTTTAGAAGAAACAGCCAAAGTTTCAGTGGAAAAGTTCGTTTTAGAACCCATATTGTAGCTAGTCTGCCTAGTCATGTTTTGTGACGCATTTAAAATTTAAATTATACCTCTACAAGGCCTCTAATTGCTCTCAATCTATGAGCTTTTTTGAAATGGAAGCTTGGCAAAGCAGATGACATTTTTGCGAACGAGACACAATTCAGGACGAATTTTCCTCGATCCATTAAAAATGCAGCACGTTCAGCATTTAATCGATGCGTCATTCAGCGCAATTGTGTAGGTATCCAGGTAACAGGTTCGCTGACCTTCACTTCAAAACGTACCCTAAATCTGCAGTTCATCATTCATTAAAATAATATGGAAATTGATTTCTGTTTCAAGTTCTTCAAACACTTTGATTAATTTTTAAAACTAGTCACTTTTGAAGGATCATGCTTGCACCTGATGTAAAATAGACCGGTAATTTAATTGAACGATAATGTAGTACTGTCGGGTAACACGGCTTTACCCGCGGCTGACAACAGCACTGTGTCTGTGACTGTGAGGATATGGTAACAAAATAGCAGCGCCTGGCATCAATGCGACGTGTTTGTGACATGGCCGATCGAAGATTAAACGAACACGCGTTGTCGTTTCATCATGGAATAATTTTATTCCTTTAACAATTACCATCAAATTTCAGTATATCACTTCAAAATAGCATTAAGATATTATTTTAGCATTATGATGAATGAATGAATATAGTGATTGATTCTACCGCATTTGTTCAATTCGTACCGCACGCCCTCTTGTGGCGACCACCGAAACTCATTCAGACGACGAAAGTGAAGCTGGAATGATATTATTGAATATATTATTGATAATCATCAACGATCATTCCTCAACGTCTGAATTTAACTTGAGTGATTCAGAAAAAAACTCAGAAACGTGATGCTACTTCACCTGTTCTCATTTTTCTCTGTGTTGTATGTATAAATTACAGTCTAAATTAAAGACGTCGATCGGTGTAATCATATTTGTTATAGTGATTAGTGATATAGAATATTTTTTATTTTCTTTGATTCATTTCAGAAAAATTTACAAATTTACTCTTTTCAATGACTGATGTGTATTAATTATACGAATACTTCCGGACGCGATTTGTTTACCAAAGATCCATATCGGCTTGCGAAATTCATTTTCATAATAAAATAAACATCGGGAATTAAATTTAAAAAAATGAACAATGTCCCGAGCCCAGAATGTTGATTACAAACCCATTTGCCTGGTTTCTCTGTATGAATGAATTAAATATACTTACATCAAACGACTGTTCGTCAATTGTAGGGTTGATGCCCCTAAAATCTTCCAGGGTGGAGCGAGAACTTGAAGAAGATGCTGCATATGCTCCTAAGTCCGAATGAAAAGGAGATGTGGATTGACTTGGATATGCGTGCCCCTGATATGTGCTGCCCATGCCTTGTGCTGGGTCATAATAACCTGAATCTTGGTATTGAATATCTTGATATAAATGATTGTTTTCCATTTGATTGTTTCGGTCTGGGTGACTCATTTTGAAGGTAAAGAAATGTCCAGACTCTGGAAATAGCTCTGATCTAATATGTCGAAGTAATAAGCGAGTAAAAGTTGTACAGAGCGATCAATTTTCAATAGAGCACCCGTCGCTGACGAGAAATTCGAGTTAGTTTCAATAGAGCGCACGTCGCTGCAACTGAAGTTGTCATCTTCGATGGCCATCCTTTTATATCAGAAACCTTGACGAGTTTGCTCATAGAACGAAGGTCTACTGCCACGTCTCCTTCGGAACAGGGTCGTCTAAATTTCTATACTCGTTCAAAGAGGGAACGGAAGTCGTTTGAAGTGCTACAGTGCTGCCCGTGGCTCAGCGTTGAACTGGATTCGGTTTCTAAGGCAAGATTCATAATGGGCATGGCATTGTGATCATAATTTCAGCTTTTATTATTATTTTTAGGTGAGTTTAAGTACAGATTAATAGCTAAACTCGTTTCGTTCAGTTTTGGGAGGTCAGCTGTGAGGCCCCGCCTCAGCGATGGAGGGAGAGCGCTGCCATTCTCTCCAGTTGCCATGTCCGGGCCGCGGTACAGCCATTCTCTCCTGTTGCCATGTCCGGGCCGCGGTACGGCCATTCTCTCCTGTTGCCATGTCCGGGCCGCGGTACGGCCATTTTCTCCTGTTGCCATGTCCGGGCCGCGTTACGGCCATTTTCTCCTGTTGCCATGTCCGGGCCGTTCTATCTAAATGAGCATTTCATTCTATCGTTTAAATTATCAAAAATTGTATTGTAAAGATTCAATTTTACCTTCTGACTTTTTTTATTTACTGGCTACAACCATCGACAAAGAAAATCTAAATCATATTGCAATATGATTAAATTGGGTGATTTTTCAATATGATTGAAATTCAGTTTGGAATTAAATTTGAATTGCGAAAATCGCAATTGAAATTTGTCACACCGATAACTTATTAGCATGAATAAATATTGAAATGTACTGTTTATTCTTTATTATGTCCGGGATCATCCATGATCATTAGCGATTTGGAATGAAAGACGCATCATTGGCGTAAGATAGACGATCATTGAGTGACTCAGAGCATTTATCATTCCTTGAACCATCGAAATTCCAGGCAGCAAAGTTCATTTGGAAACTTGCGAGCTATTCAAGATGCTGATGCGTTTGAGTTCAACATATCGAATGAATTATGAAGAATTATTAAACCGATTTGATGGCATCCGATTCTTTCTAGCGAGGCTCATGCGAATTTGTATGGAAACCTTTACATTAATGGTAGGCAACAGCAACGTTAAAAGCATGTTGTCGTCTCTTGATGCGAACAGTTTCTGTGTTGAACAGGTCACAACAGCGGTAACAGTACGTAAGTTGTGCCTTTATTGGAGCAGTCTCTCTGTTGAACAGGTCACAACAGCGGTAACAGTATGTACGTTGTGCCTTTATGGAAACAGTCTCTCTGTTGAACAGGTCACAACAGCGGTAACAGTACGTAAGTTGTGCCTTCATGGGAACAGTCTCTCTGTTGAACAGGTCACAACAGCGGTAACAGTACGTAAGTTGTGCCTTTATGGGAACAGTCTCTCTGTTGAACAGGTCGCAACAGCAGCAACAGCATAGCGTTGGGTCTGAATTTGTTTGTATCATGAACCGTACGTGCTCAGGCTAGAAAACCGCCTCTATTGCCAAATTGTTCACCTGTCTACTCGAAAAATGTGTTATCATTCGATAAATTTATAGTTTTTAATATTTCACAATTAATTGAAAATTGTGTCGCTTCCCATTGCGCTCTTCTTAAGGTTAGAGAAAATATTATAAAGATCGCATCAAAATAAATTTAATGAGGTATTTCGTTATAATACTTTGCTAGTGAAAGCTGCTTGACGAGATAATCAAAACATTCCATTAATAAAAAATATAATTAAAATTAAACATTATGTAATTGAAATACCATTGATTTGTTCAAATGTCATGTGAGGGCAAAAAGGAATGATATTGAAAAATAAAAAGCTTGGGCGGTGTTGCATGTTATGGCGTGGTCTGGGAAGATCTTCTCAAAAATCTCGTTTTATTAGTGCAAGTTCTTTCAAAACTCATTCACATGAAAAATGGCATTTCATCTACATATTAATAATTTGATAATTCATTACTTAAATGGCTTCAGTTCTGTATATCAGTTGCAACAAGTATGCTAAAACTTATTCCTTTAAATGCATCGCCTTCCCTGCATAAGTTCAACACAGTTTAATGACGTCATAAAGTCGAGCAAAGTATAGCAGGAACTGACATGGTGCAATTCGCCGTTTATTCGAAACCTGTTCGTTTGTTGCCAGGGTGACGAAGTCGTAGTTCGCTCGAGAGTTGCTAGGCACGTGAACGCTTCCCGTGCGAGGTAAAGTGATGCAAGACCGCCCGCCTCCACGCCAAATAATGCGACGTATCACTCAACAAGTTATCGTGTAGTTCATTCAAGTGCACAAGCACGAAAAGTTTAGTTACCGGTTAGTTGGTAATAAAGTATTAGTAGAATAGTCATATTATTGTTTAAGGGAATAAATCAACGGGTTGTAAATGAAATTTCAAGATACAAATGTATTAACGCTAAATCTTAAAATGCTAAAACCTGTTGTGCACATTTCTGTTATGTTAAATAGAGGCAAAACACCTTCCAAAAAATAATAATACATTTATTATTTTATGGTATTTATTCCAATAAATAATTCGTATGAGATTTAGTTGCAAAATTAAAAGGCAAAGAGCCTATCCAAACTGGTTCCATACAAGTTAACAGTTAATTAAACCTCACTCAAGCTACTCAGACCAGATCTCACTCTAGCCACTCACACCAGATCTCATTCAAGCCACTCAGACCAGATCTCGCTCTAGCCACTCAGACCAGATCTCATTCAAGCCACTCAGACCAGATCTCACTCTAGCCACTCAGACCAGATCTCACTCTAGCCACTCAGACCAGATCTCATTCTAGCCACTCAGACCAGATCTCACTCTATCCTCCCTATGCCCTTATAGGGAATGAAAAGCTTGCTAGTTACGAGTTACTGGAATAATGATACGCTCGATTTATTAACTACGTTTTTTGCGATCAAGAGTTAGGGTCCTGAAAATAAACTGTAAATTTATTGTCGATAAACTGTACTGTTTGACACAACATCCATTGCGATGATAATAGAGAGCAATTACCGACTCGTGTGAAGTGAAAAGTCATGTATGAAAATATTAATAGCAAATTTAGAATTATAGATTCACATTTACAGGGATGAGACAAACGAAACTAGTGACTGGACAAATCGGAAACAAATGCGGCTCGGTAGAATGTCCAATGTCTGATCTGAATTGTCATTTTTTTCAATCACGCAAACAAAATCGTTTCAACGAAAGCATAGCGGTTTGAAAAAGTGCATCGGTGTTAGATTTGGAGCATATATGTAATACTTTAATATAATATACTGTAGAACTGCAATAGCCAATGGGTTTGGAAAATGTATTAACCACTTTTACAAATATAAGATTTGAATTAGAATTCATCAAGAAAACTTTGCATTTATCCGGTAATAGCTTTGGACGTATGAATATTAATCACAATAATATAGCAATCCTCCCCATAAAACTAAAAAAAATGTTCCTACGTATCTCCCCTGAGTAATGCAACTATGAGAGACAGTCTACACTTAGGAAAGCATTGTGTGTATCTTCTATCTAGGCTACTTCCGTTATATTTAAATTTTATGCTATTTCCAGACGTCTTGCAAACGCACACTTTACTGCTTCTCCTTCTTTTCTGGCGGGGGTGTCTGGGGGAGCGTAGCGTGGTGGGCCAATATGGTCATGTGTGCTTGGGCGAGTTGCTGCTGGGCCTGGTGAACAGCGGCCGTGGGGCCCACGGGCTGTAAAGGGCCTCCCACAGCAGCAGGGAGGTCGTCAGCGAGGGGGCCAGGGAACCGGTTAGGATTGATCACGTGTCCGAACTGGTTATGAACAGGTGCTATGTTCTGCGGGTTAAACAGCTGTTGCTGATGGTTAGTTTGTTGCTGCAGGGGTTGTTGCTGGGGGTGGTGGAAAAGCTGCATCTGGAAGTGATTCAGAGGCTGGTTTTGTTGATGTTCTGGAGGATGGTTGAATTGTTGTTGGGATTGCTGGTGCTGCGGTTGCTGGAAATGATGTTGGGTCTGCTGGAAGTGCTGAGGCTGCTGTTGCTGAGCTGGTCTGTGAGGGTCGTTGTGCTGGAGGAGGTTCACGTTGCTGTCGCTGCGAGGTTTGAGTTGCTGGTGCAGTTGCCTGATGGCTGCATTGATTGGCTCCTCAGGCAGGATGCCCGAGATGAAGGCGGGGGCTTGGGTGGCAGGGGCTGGCGAGTTGAACGAAACCTTCTGCAAGGAAACCGTGGAAACACGACGATGAAAGCACGACGAGATCGGCAACCCAGAAATATCAGGATAAAAATGTAAAAAAATTGGAGAACAATCAGCTCATGATAATTTTTTTTTAAATAAATGCACGTTTCATCGATCTGCAATGTCACGCAGTTCTTGTTCCAACATATGCAAGTTGTTCTGCATAAGCTCAGGGCGCTAAAATTCTTATTCATTCCGAAGCCAGTCTGCGACAACTATTGTTCACCAAAACTGAAACAAGCTAGGGTAAGATCTTAATTCAAAGTTGAGTTTAGGATAAACCGAGCTTAATTTGCCTTTTTGACTTGAATTAAATCCCACGCCCATAAGTACATGTATTAAATAAGTACGTACGAGTTACTTAATATATTTGAGGGATGTTAAGGAAAATTCATGTCAGATAATCTTACAGGCAAAATATTTGTGCGACTGTAGAAATGCTCCCAAGCAGCGACTCAATAGAATTCATTTTGTTTTTTTCTCTCAACCCGTTCAAGATTTTCTCATAGGAATCATTTGGACAACGCAACATTAATTAATATTGCATTGGATTAAACATCAGGAATATTCAGAGAAAAAGACTAAGTTGGTATGAGGTGCTAAGCATGGCGAGCGCACCTTGTGTCGGTAGCGCAATCTATCAATAAATTTCGCGCTGAATTAAACAGCAGGAATATTTCAACTAAACAGCAGGAAAATTTCAATTAAACAGCATGAATAGCCACAGCAAAGTACACAGTAATGTATATAGTGTTGAACAAGGCAAGCTCCCACCTTGTGGACGCTGGTGTCCGGCGCGGCGGCCGCCTTGGCCTGCAGGGCAGCGAACTGCTGCAGGAACTGCTGGGTGGCCGCTATCACGTTCTGGTCCTGGGGCAGGTGTGACTGTTGCAAACTCTGAAACATTACTTCCATGAGAACAAATATAAAAAAAATTGAACATCGAAATAGTGAATAATTAGAAACATTCCAGCAAAATTTGAACATTGAAATATTGAACAATTTGAAACATTCAAAGAAAATTTGAAGATTGAAATATTGAACAATTTGAAACATTCAAACAAAATTTGAACATTGAAATATTGAACAATTTGAAACATTCAAAGAAAATTTGAAGATTGAAATATTGAAAAATTTGAAACATTCAAATAAAATTTGAACATTGAAATATTGAACAATTTGAAACATTCAAACAAAATTTGAACATTGAAATATTGAAAAATTTGAAACATTCAAACAAAATTTGAACATTGAAATATTGAAGAATTTGAAACATTCAAACAAAATTTGAACATTGAAATATTGCACAATTTGAAACATTTAAACAAAATTTGAATGTTTCCCCTCATTCTCGATCATTGATATCAAAACGGGAATGACTTTTCGGACGATGGAAAAAATTGAGATTAATGCATTAACAATTTTTTTACATTGTCGCTCGAAGGTAAACAAAGCAGAAGCCTTGAAGATTGATTTTGACGAGATTCTTGAAGAATTTGTTAGAATCGTTTTTGGAAACTGAGATTTCGCAAGATCTAGTGACTAAAATGAAAATTAGTGTAACAGATAGACTTAAAAAATTGAGACTGGAAATAGATCATTGCCATTCTTGACTTAGAAACTGGGACTAATGCCACCTTCTAGTCAATTAAATGATGCAATAAAGGATTAACCCATACGTCGCGCCTTGAACTTGACAAAAAATCGCATACGTTTAAAGAAAGCGTGGATTCCCACTGCATCATTCAAATCGAATAATTTCTCTCTGACTTTGTGACGCTATAATAAGCAATAATAAGGTAGGGCAACACGAGCCACCAACTCCCGTAGGCAGGGTTGTTAGGTGCGGGCAGGGTTAAGCATTCACTAGGATTGCACCACGGTAGGAGCAGGTTATTTTAGCTTTCAATTAATATTTTTGTCTGCACTTCTAGTGGCGGCCATCAGGCATGACCACAAAAATATCAAATCAAGAATTTTTGGAATAAGTTCGCGTATTTTTCAGATTCAAACGTCCAAGCAAGAGTCAAATTAACTCCGTAGGTAAATAATTTTCTATTTGTTCATTTTATTTTTACGACCAAACACTGGAAACGAATCTTATTTATTAAAAATTAGGCTCAATCTAAACTGAATGTACTAAATCCGAAATGATTTCAAATCAACGAAACTTTTAACATTGGAACCGGTTTAAAATAATGCATAAAGCTATGTACCTGCAAGTGGTGATGCTGACCGAAGGTAACCCCCACCACACACGCCAATACCTGAAAAATTAAGGTTCTTTCAATATATGCAAATGTTGACCATGAGAAAAATAATGAGAAGGAAAGAGATTTTCACTAAATAATGGCAGTGTTTAGAGTCCTGTTTCTTCTTGAAGGCAAGTTTTACACGAGGTAGGTAAACAAATATCCTAAATGTAAAGAAAAACAACTGGGCGGGGCTTTACCAGTGTAAATGTGCTAGTAATGTAATTGCATAAAAAGGTTGTTATTTGAATTGATTACATCTTGAATATTCACGAAAGGATAAATATAGTTCCTCTTGGTCCCTTCTGTTTGCCATCGTCTTGTACCTCGTCTTCATTATAAGACTAATTGTATATCACAACACCTGTGGTGACAGTCACGGTCACCGGTCATGAAATCATTGTTTGAAATTTCAGTCCCTTGCGACAATGCGGCACTGTAGCACCAAGACGTTGCTTAACTTTGTTTTCAAGGCGGCAAAACATTCAGAAGCGCCTCAGATAATGCTTTAAATTTTAAGGTATATCGGGACGGTATTCACGATTCATATAATGATCAATATGATTATACCTACATAGATTGCTTAAGGAATACTGCTTTATAGCGCATTTTCTCATTTATGGAAAAAATGCACTATTGTGCTCGCCATGTCCGTCCGTCCGTCTGTCTGTCTGTCTGTCCGTCTGTCCGTCCGTCTGTCCGTGACCTCAAGTTTTCGTCGACGAGAAAATGCGCTCTCTGTCACTCACTGCAGTGAGTACTGAGTTATATTTTTTTATGATGTATGTCTGACGACTTCAACGGAACAATATAGAATCCTGCAGCTCATTAGGCGGTCCTCATTCACAGATCATTAGAAAATTTTTTGTTGTTAATAAAATAAATTTTAATGCAGCCTGTGACAAAATTTATTGACAACATTCTATACTGCGTATTCATTGGAAATAAACTAGAATGTTAAGCTGTAATTAAATTTGTTTTGTAATTAATTTTTTATTTGTTTTATGTTTTAAATTTGTTTGTTTAAAGCAGTTTTTATCCCAACAAATCAAATGCAAGCGTTTATTGGAGCTTGTAGGTGCAGCTCAGCATTTCCGCTTCACTGAAGCATCAATAGTTTTTTGTGGCCTTGCAGCGCTAACAATCGAAGCGCTTGCAGATGCATAATGAAATATTGCCTGAGTTCATTCACACATCTTGAAGTGAACTTGAATGTGAGCTTAAAAGGAGGTTAGCGGAAATTCTTTCGAGCCAACATGTGAGCATCGGGTTCGCTATGCAAGAAACTCTCAAACCCGCGTAACTGAGCTAAGAAATTTAGCCCACTTATTAGCCATAAAAAAATATAACTTAGTACTCACTGCAGTGAATGATAGAGAACGCATTTTCTCATCCGTCCGTGAAGTCACTGACAGACGGACGGACGGACGGAAATGACGAGCACAATAGCTCTTTTTCCATAAATGAGAAAATGCGCTAAAAACGGGGAACATAGATTTATTACATCGGCAGAATTATTGCTGATAATCGAAAGCCGTGACTAGTTTAGGGTATGGAAAAGCTTGGACCGTTCCAAGTCATTCATAAGTTTATGTTTACCGTTTATACTAATAATGTTTAACAGCAAGCAAAGACTATGTTAAATTAGTACTATACGAAGATACTTGAACCTTCTGATTGGGGAAATTTACGTAGACAAAACATGAACAACCGAATAGTGTAATTAATTTAACAAAATGGGAATGCAGATGAATGGAGGTAAGTGGTTGAAAATGTGACTAAAAATAATATTTCACAGATATCTGACTTACGTTCATCACTATTATGATAGCCATGACTGTTTACTTTGTCGGCACTCACGACACTGACGAAACATAGCGACGAGGCTGCTGATATATAAACGTGACCACGGCCCCCCCTCCCCGGGGACCGCCCCTCCCCTTCACGCACCCTCAGATGGTTTTGTTTTGGGGGATAGTTACAGGTATCTTTTGGGGGGATAGTTACAGGTATCTTTTGCAGGGAATGTTACAGGTATCTTTTGGGAGGATAGTTACAGGTATCTTTTGGGAGGATAGTTACAGGTATCTTTTGGGGGGATAGTTACAGGTATCTTTTGGGGGGATAGTTACAGGTATCTTTTGGGGGGAATGTTACAGGTATCTTTTCGGCTACACTGAATTATGTTTTAAAAAGTTCGAAAATGAATGCCAATGGTGGTTAACTCAACAAAAAATTTCGTGACATTAATAATTTTACTATTTGTTATCACGAGGAAAAATTATTATTACTTATCAAATTGCATTTCTGTACTTATTATCCTGAGAATAGCGATCCGTCTGGTTTTCGAGTCATGAACGCGGATGCACGGAGTGTATTATAAATTATCTAAAAGTTAGGGATAATTGATCAATTAATTCTTAATTTCGAAATGAAAACTTAACTTACGATCTGTTCTTGATTTCAATTTAAAATAGACAATTTGGCAAGTTAGATGCAAGTTTGAACATGCTTACTGCTGGTCACTGAACAACGCTGATCTCAAGCTTAGAAATTAAATTTTGTATAAATAAGTTTTAAGAAACTTAACGATGAAAAAATACTGCCAGGAACAGTTTTGCTCATTATTTGTAATTTATCAGCAATAATCACTGTAACCTTGACCTTTGAGAGTGCCGGACATCAACAGACACAAGTTTCTCTGTGACATTCATGCAGGTGGATGAAAATATAGAAATACTTGATTTGAAGATTTTATTGAGTAACTCGATCAAGAAGACATAGAAAATTACAGATCAAACCACACCAGGAATTAGGTTGCGAATTTCATTGACATTTGTTAAATTGTGTGATTCTTATAATAAATTTGATCAATATTAAGATAATTTACCTATTAAATTGTCATCGCAAACTGATATTAGAACAAAATTAGGCGCAAGCTTCCCGAGACTTTGTATTTTATTGTATGGGAAGTAGTTCTATCAGAGCTTCGTTAAGGCCGTTCTTTCCTTGTAACAGATAACCGGTAGCAATTCATGGCCGCCGTTTGGCCGACTCTCGTTTACTCTAGAAAGCGTATAAGTTCTGAACCCAGACAACTGGTCGCGCTCAAGCTCGGTTGGTCTTAGTTGCTTGAGCTTTCCCACGAGCCACAAAAAATCTCGTACGTGTAGGGTCATGAAATAAACTTTGGCGACACCTTGCATTGTTCCGCGAGACCCCGACCTATGCTGGTGCTAGCCGGCCTCCCTGGGGCCGTGGGGAGCTCAACTCGGTTAGGAGGCAGGATGTTTATTAGCAAAATTAATTATTCACTGAGTCCAGTGACTATTAATAATTCAGAGCATGGCGATTAGTAGAGTCTCGGAACCAAAGTTTAACTCCTAGACTCAATTATGTTAGTATTAATGTGCCAGCTGAATACTCACCGCATGCAGCCTCCTATACTCGATCACAAGCAATCCTAGTTGGCGAATGGGGAAAAGATATAAATTTGAGTCTAGTTAAAACGGGAAATGGACTCCATGTAAGCAACCGAGAATATTTCGCTTCTGAAAGAACCATATTCAAACGTTGAACTAAAATATGAAGATTGAGTAAAACTGATGATGTAGTAATTATTATATTTGACACATCTGTCCAGCACATGAGTTTGGTTAGTACTTAGTAGGAATAAGGTGGCGGCGAACAATGCCAAGCAAACTACTTGAATATGAAAAGGTTGAGGCCTGCAAATCCAACATACATGGGAATATTAACTCGTAAGATTACAAGTTAATGGAATTATAGCCTTTGAACAAAATCATTGACATTTTGGGCCTTTGCAGTTAGTGTCAATTGAACAGAGCAATGGCAAGGCCGTCATCGTGGGCGGTTTTTTCAAGGCCGTTTTCATCGTTTGAAACAGCACGCGTCGAGGAAATCCAGTAACGTTATTGTATGTAAGGTATTTCTCTCATGGTGTAGGATTAGTCCTGATTTACAAAAATACCCTGAGATTTACAAAAATAAATAAATAACATGACGCGTGTTTTAGGTCGTAAAAAATTCCAGTATTGTAACTTACGAAATACGCTTTCAACTGACTTGAGACAAACGACTTCAGCTTATAAAATGCGAAGATAGAGAGTAGGAAAGTCAGCCGCAGAGAGATTTGTGGTAGAAACATCTTTGGATTTGTACTCTAGCGTGTGAGGACAGTAAAACTCGGTTGTAAATATGTTGTGCTTTAATGCTGCGTGCGGGATGCGTCTATTGCGAGGGATAATTTCCCCAGAAAAACACTTTTTCCAAACATTCATGAGAATTGAAACTCATTGTACGCCTCTTGAATATTTAGTCGTTTTAAATGTTATATTGCATGAGGTTCTTCTTTTGAATGTGCATGTCTCTAATCATTATCAAATTACTATACTTTTCTAAGGAGATGATGCAGATTCATCATGATCAACAACAATTAACGGTGAATCCGGAGAATTCGTGAAGCTTGCGATGTCCCCAGTAGGTATTCGAATATTCTCAACGCTCTGTACATTGGAGCTACAATTATTAGCTCTATCTTGCGCCGCATAAGGCCTGCTGTCTTCGACGCTTCTTGCGCCATCGTTAACTGTTAAATGTTCACTTCTTGCTTCGGATTTCGACGGTAAAATATCTTGGGAACATTGCACCTGACGACTGAGAGGACTTGTAATATTGTGCCCTGAAAATTGGCATTCGTCAGCACCTAGGGCAGTCGTAGCCAGAACCTGTTGACGGTGGTTATAAGCATGGATCAATGGGCTCGTCACTGACCAGTCAAACGTCGGGCAGATTGGTTTTTCACTTATAGTCGGACGCATTGTTGAACTCAGAACGTCTCTGTGGAGGTTAGGCGGACTGAAAGTGAATGGTAAAACTACAGGGCACTGATAGGCACAGGCGGAACTGGGATTGATGCTCGTAACGCACAGCGGCGTCAGCCTCACCCACGGAGAGCTACTCTGAGCAATGGAGGCTTCCCTTCTTAGGCCTGGGAGAAAGACTTCTGGAAACTGGGATGTCGACATGTTTGGGAAAGCGCTTCTGTACGATGTTTGATTCCCGGTAATTCTTGGTAAGTTATCTTGTGAAGTGTTAACAGATTTCGATAGGTTGCAAGTTCCTGATTTCAACAGAGATGAAGCTGCTCGAGATTTGGTTTCGCACTCTGGCGCTCCGAGTCGTTCAGACCAGGTCACGTCAGCGCTGACCTTCAATTCTTTGCGCGTATGCGAAGTGACCGAATCCATGTCGTGCGGCTTAACCTTTGCGTAGGAATTCCACTGCTGCGTAGAGGAAATTGGTAAGGGCTGACATAGATTCTTGTGCGTTCTTGCAGCGAACTGTGCCGGCACACCTACGACTTGTGGACAACCATCAGTGGCATCATGACGATGAAGAGGAAAGTGAGCAGGCATCACTTGGTGAGGAGGATATGGTCTGAGAGGATTAAGAGGTGGGTTCAGGGATGAAATGAGAGGGTAGATTGCAGTGGGGCACACTGGCACAGCAGGACCTCCTCCTCCCGAGGGTGGTAAGAAGGGCGCTAAGACAGAAGTGTCCCAGTACGGCCAACTGAGGGCCATCCGCTGCCGCTTGTCCTTCATACGTCGGTTCTGGAACCACACCTGAGAAACGAAGTTTTATTTTTTGCGTCTTCAGAATGAGGATTGTCTAAAATCAGATGCCTTTTTCTGTCAATAGAATGAATGGAAGCAAAATAATGAATGAAAATAATTATGATAATAATAAAAATAACCATAAAAAAAATTATTAATTGAAAGAGCAGAGTTGTTTTTTCTCGACCGTGAGTCAAACTCTGACTATATGAATGTTTATTGTGTTTAAAGTTTGTGAAATTACAGGCTGTGCCAACATTAATTATAATTAGATGTGCAACAAAACTCTTCTACTTTGTATACATAATAAAACATGCGGGCACATATAACTATTAACCATCATTCACAGGGTAAAAGTGGCCAATTAAAGAACCTGTAAATTCGTTTGGTAAAACCCTGCTACTTCTGTAAAAGATATGAATATAACTCTGATAACTGCCTACATACCTCTCAATTACACATTATTCGTGTCATATTTGCGAGCAAAAATCACAAACCTGCGTCTCTTTTATCCCCATGATTATCACCTCGACTATCGGTACCATTAATGCCATGCAGGGGTCAAATGGTATTTCTAGCCAAGTCTTCTGCATACCAACTCGACTCATCGATCACTAGGATATAATTAAGTTAGCAACGCAGAAAGTTTGATAATTTGTTTATGATCTATATATGGAGGGCTAAGTTTTGAAAATATTTTCTAAGTGATAATCAGGACTGGATAGGTTTTCACAATCATTTTAGCTCCCATAATGTGATTCATACCTGAAATTACATGTCCTTCTTCTAAACTATCTGCAGAGTTCACAACGCATACGGATGTTCAAATCAACTCTGACCAGAAGATATATGTGGGCATTCAAATTCAAACAACTTTCGTGTTAGAATTAGTGAAAATTCAATTCGTTTTCTTAACTGATTCCGGTCAGAGAAAAGTTTTTATAATAAATACTTTTAGCTCTTAGTTTGGAATCGAAATTTCTGTAAATATTTGCGATACGGTCAACGAATGCGAAGAATAATCATCAATATTAACAATGCCTTCATCCGATCCAAAGAATTTTCACCAGTTAGATGCTATATATGATCAACTTCAATGGTTGTTTGTCAATATTTGTGATGAGATGGTCAGTCGTATAACATTTTGCTAATCTGAACCTGCCCTGACAAAATTTTCGGAGTACATACTGTAAGCTTCTACTTAAGGCTTGCTAAAGTGGCGCTAAAGTTCTTAGGACGAACCTTAATGTTGGTTCGTCTTAACGAACCACCATTCTTAATGATAGTTCGTCTTAACGAACCACCATTCTTAATGATGGTTCGTCTTAACGAACCACCATTCTTAATAGTGGTTCGTCTTAACGAACCACCATTCTTAATGGTGGTTTGTTAAGGTCTAATGTTGGTTCGTCTTAACGAACCACCATTCTTAATGATGGTTCGTCTTAACGACGCACCTTAATGGTTGCCTCTGGTAGTCCCAGCACGGCAGCGAGGTGCCCCCGGCGCGGTCGCGACACGTAGTTCTCCCTCAGGAACTCCGTCTCCAGCCGCCCCACCTGCTCACGCGTGAACGCCGTCCGGTACCTGCAACACATCCACTCACAACAATTAATATATCATATTGTCCAATTAGTTACGCTCTTTATCGCCCACAGTGCTAGCAGTTTCAATAACAACCTAGCCCTTTTGCCGGGCTAGGGTGACCCACGCAGGGAAAATTTTTCATTGCTAACTGGACCAAGTCTCGCTCATTACTCATAATAAACGTGTCTGCTGCCCAGTCCAATTTTTATATATAAATAAATATAACGATTGCTGCTACTAAGTAGTTTCATCAACGAGTGTGCTGTATAATTATATTTACTAATATTATTTACTTTATATTTAGTTGCTGAAACATCTTAAATAAATATATGCAACTTCTTTATTAAATAAGAAGTTTTCTAATAATTTAATATGTATATAATATCTGTTAACATATTTGTTAGTTTATTGCGTCTACTCGATCGATCGTTGCCAATAATTGTAATTGATAATGAACTAGACAATTTTTACTTTCATTGCATAGTTAGATGACTTAGATCACCATTTTAAATTAGCAACCGACTAGAGAACCGTGAACAAGGATCACCGTCGCACCTCCGAGAAGCGGACAGGTCCAGCGATGAGTCTGGCGTCGTCGCCGTGACCGAAGACGTGCTGGAGTCCGCCATCTTCTTCGTTAGCTCAACTCGTTAGCTTTATTTTTGGCAGCGTCAACTTCGTCAGATTTAATTTCCGTTAGTGCTAATTTTGCCAGTTTAACTTGTCAACTTCAACTTCGTCAGCTTAACTCATCAGCATAAGTCGACAGCTTGATTTTCCGGCAGCGTCAACTTCGTCAGCTCAATTTTTGAACTTTATTTTTCGGTAGCTACAATTTCGTCAGCTCATCTTCGGAGTAGAGTTACACACCAATGAATTAGAGAGCTTTCGATAGAGCAGCAGTGCAGGATGTTTGACCAAAAATTGCATAATTTAATTATATTATTGAATAATATTCAGGTCGGTTAAGAGCGCTTGATTAAGAAGGAACTAAAAAGATGTTACAAAATGTAAATATTACCGACAAGTTATATTCTGAACGAAGAGTATGATTGCCAGGCTGAAATCTTAACAGAACGGTGGGCGGAAGATATCAGCTCAAGGGCAAAATTTCATCTAAGTTCGATATTTCTAAAATCTAATTATCACTTGCGTGGAAAACAACGTACACTTGTAATATGTGATTGACATTCTTGATCAATAGCAGGTTGGTTGAAATTTTAAATATTCTTGAAATTTTCAGTTCTTGGTAGCCAGTTTTTCTGAATAGATTCCTTGTGTTTTCCGACGTACGCTATTTTTATTCTAGAAAATTAATTATGTCAATACTTCTCCATGTGCTTTATTAAAGGAACTTTCACTTCTGAATGTCACAGCATCCCCAGAAATATTTGGTCTGGTAACCTGTAATTAAGTGAGCACATCGTTGTACGTACGTAACAAATTTAGAAAAAAAAAACACATTTGGGTTACGCTTAGTTCTTATTATGGAGCAAACATTTAATACAGTACAGTAGGTACTATGCAAGCAATATGTCTATCTCAAATTCTGCTACCGCAGTTCTCCAATTCATGTTTCCCCATTTTTCTACGAAGATCTATTGAATGCCGTCTCTCTTTGAACCTTCCGTGGCGTTGCTGCCGCTTTCGTCGTCCCTCGTACGAAACTGCAGCGATTTCGTTCACTGCACCACAAGCCTGATCAGATGCACACACCATCATCACTTCTGAACATCGTTGATTGGTGAACACGTTTGTTATTTTCACTTACTGCCTTGCAGCTTCCCATGCAAGATTAGAGCTCGAGTCTGGAGTACACACACGGCCCACTCAGGAAACTCAGATTTGAACGACAAACTCGTCAACCAATAGGAAGACGAGCTGGGAGCTGGAGACGAGGGAAAGTATATTTAGGATAGCTTGCCCTCAGTTTCCTGGCCAATGAGAGGACAGAGATATTGATCGCAGCCTCAGACGTGCACCAATAGTAGAGCGCCAAGCTCTTCCATGACCATCCTTCTACTCAATTTTCCAGCAACATTGGTTGGATCACTAAGCTGTTCAATTTAGGGGGTAATCTGTACAAATGAACCATGATTACCTTAACGTCCAACAGAGGCAAGGAGTCCAGCAGAGCGCTCGCTATTCAAAGCCTTCGACATTTCTGTCGTTGAGCTTATTTTTCCGTCCGTTATCGTTCTTTGCAAGATTGTTCCTGAGATTCAGTCCTGATTCTTTCATGCGAAAGTAAAAAAAAGAAAATAAAATCATGTTTGCCAGCAGATGATGCTTGGCTTTCTACCTAATTATTTCCCTCTAAAATTTGTGCGATTCTTCCTTCAAAAGTTCTGCAGTTTGTCTGAAAGTTTTCTCATGAAAATTTAATCAAGATATTAAATTCCAACGAAAAAAACGTAGCGTAGATGGATCACTTAAACAAATTCATTTATTTTACAAATTTAAATACAAAGCAAAGATAGTCTTCGGAATCTTGAATAATTGGGTTATCTTTTGTTATCTCGTCATATCCGGACTCGAATTTTCTAATATCGTGAGGCAAAGATTCAATTTACCGTGTTTGGATAGCGTCAGGCCTAATTTAAATTTACAATTTATCAATGATTGCTTCATATTCAACGCCAGCAAATGTCACTACCTTTCAAAAACTTGGGGTCACCCAAAAATTTTTGCGAATTTATGTTTTCCATATAAACTCACACTTAGTCACCACGGCTCGCTGAAAAATGACTAGAAAATAAAGTCAATACTTTGACAAGATTAAAAATAATGACTTTTTAAAAGAAAAGATTTTTTTTTTGCCAAGGCATTTGACAGTGTCCCACATGAGCGGCTGTTGCGTAAATTGAAGTCTTTGGGGATTGAGTGTAACGTACTCAAATGGATCAGAGATTTTCTAGTAGGGAGACGACAACGTGTCAGTATTAATGGGTCCGTTTCAGACTGGGCTTCAGTGCGCAGCGGCGTGCCACAAGGAAGCGTTCTTGGGCCTATTCTATTCGTTGCGTTTATAAACGATCTGCCAGAAGCTGTGTCTAGCGTTTGCTCGATGTATGCTGACGACACAAAAATTTATAATACAGTGAAGAATACGTCGCAAAAAGTACAGTAAATAAGTCCAGCAGCTTCTCAATCAATCGTCAGCTATGGAAAGATCGGGTTCCAAAGGCCGGATCCCTTGTGAATCAAGTCACGAAAAGTTCAAGAATCGGCAACAGGCCATGGGCCTATTTCTTCAGCGCCGACACTTCTATTCTATTCTATTCTATAATAACAATAAAATACCTTAATGACATCCAGCATCCGCTTCCTCACAGTAGATGTTGCACTGGCGTTTTGCGGGTACAATTCAATGAAGATCCCAGTTGACTCTGCGCATGAGGCGTCAGTTTCTCACACTAGAGACTAATGTACTTATGTTCTTGCTATAGTAGTGCAACGCGGCCAACGCCTTTTTTATACTTTGGTGAGAGCCTGTATGTGCTGTCCTCTGAAGGGAGTAGGAAATTATAAAAAGGAAATCTTCTATTTCTTAGCGATTCCTCGCAAGGAATAACCTTCATTTATAAGAATCAGGAATTGGCAATAGAGTTTCTGACACAAGTCAGAAGAGAGTTTAATTGACCCCACAAAAGTGATGACCCAGAAAGTTCAATCTGATCAAGTTAAGGCCAGTTTTGTACCTTCTGCAATGCGCTAGACTGTTTTAAGATGTTTGAATATGATTGCACTAGGATTTTATAGTCATCAATTAGCTTTCTGAGTCAGCGAGCAAACATATTGTACCATAAGAACCCTGCAGTGATAATTGCTAAAAATTGGCCTCTATACAACCATGTGGATATTGCTTCGAAAACCATACATGTGCAGCTAGAATAATCATTTAACACCTTAACAATGTATAGAGTTGTATTTATTTAAAGTTAGGACCAGCATGATGTTATCTGCACTGGAAAGTACAGTTCTTTGCCATAACAAATAATGACATTGCAATGTGACCCCCAATCTTATGAACGGTAGCGAAGGTAGCGGCGCTATACGGTTGTCTGCTAGGGACAACTTTCATGCCATTATGACCCGGGGATTAGACTCCGCTACATTAAGTGATGATTAAAATATGAGACTCGAGAAGATGCTCAGCACAGGGCGTGCTCAATCCCAGGTCAATCAGCAGCGTCGAGCGCTGAGTGTCAGTAACGAGGAGTTAACGTGATACTGGCGGGGCAGTGTCGCCCTGGGGACCACGTCGCTGGGAGGGCTGTTACCGGGGCCTGCCTGGTGAGAGGGTGTTGTGAGGGGTGTTGATGTGAGGGTGTTGATGTGAGGGTGTTGATGTGAGGGTGTTGATGTGAGGGTGTTGATGTGAGGGGTGTTATATATTTAAGAGCTGGTCTAGAATGGCAATGTGTGGCTGGGGCTATGAAGGATTAAGGGAAGGATTGGACAGCAGCATTGCGTCACTTATTAAAAATCTTTGACTTGGATACGATTAAATTTTTACGCGGCTGTTGTATTGCTGCTTGGCGCAACGGCTGCTGCTCTTGTTGCTGCTTAGCGCAACAGATGTTGCTGCAGTTGCTGTTTGGCGCAACAACTGCTGCTGTTGATGCTGTTTGGCGCAACAACTGCTGCAGTTGTTTCTGCTTGGCCCAACAGAAGCTGCTGTTGTTGCTCTTTGGCGCAACAACTGCTGCTGTTTCTTTCTGTTAGCGCAACGGTTGCTGTGGTTGCGCCAGTCTCAGTTCTTGTATCAATTTCTCGTGCAGCAGCTCTGCGTGTCCCCCGGGCCTCATTACGCTCGACCTCCCCTCACTTCCAGCCTCTCCCCTTCCCTTTGCCCCCAATTTTGACTCTCCCTACTCTCCCCTCTTCTTTTTAACACACTTTTCAACCTGCACTTTCCTCCTCTTTTAAACACCAGGTTCCCTCCTGCTTCCCTTCATTTTTAGCACCCCTTCTTCCTACTCCCGTCCTATTTCTAACTGCACCGCTTATCTTCCTGCTCTTCACTCCTATTTTTCACACCACTTTTCTTCCTTCTCTTCTCGCTTGTTTTCAACACCGCAACTCTCAAATTCACCACTTCTTTCCTTTAAGTTGATCTCATCATCGCGCAACATCAGCAAACATGTATTAACTATAGAGCACTCGTGTCGAGAAGTTCAAGACAAAAGGTCTCGACTAAAATGAACATAGCATTGGCAGCGGGAAGAAGAACATGGGTATTCAAGCCGTGTGTAACTTTTATTATATTTAAATTATTTTATATGTGGATTAATCTCGATTCTTGTAAGGCAATGCAACAATCAATAATAACGTGCATTGTTAATAAAAAAATCAAACTAAAGGTAAGAGCAAAAATTGCATCTACTTGACTGCTGATTTTAGTTTCGTGGTCGCGTGCGCAAATCACATCTTGTCTTCCTTGTGCGCATTAATTGTGACTGCAGGTGCTTGCTTTACCTTTGCATTTAAATAATTTCTTATACATACATGTTTCTGTGAAGACTTTCCGCAGAACTAAAGTTGAGTGCAAGTGATAGTATGACTATTTATTGCTGCCTCTAAGTCCATCGTTACTGGGCTCGTATATAGGAGGCGAAACGTGCTGGCAGCATCTCAGTATGAATACAATTTCCATCCGTTGACTTACTTGAAATTACTCTGTTAATCTCCATGTGCGCATATGTTGAATTGTTTATAATTACCTGAGTGTGACTCATTATCTGTTGAAAGCCTTGTTTAATATTTTATCAATAATATTTGTCTTGCAACGGCACGTCCATTCACTCATGACTGCTACAACGGCATGGCAGCCGAAATATATTCAACCGAAATATTTTGTGCATAGCGACGCTACACATCACAACGCGCACAGTGACGCTACATATCGTACAGGTTTAACGTTAATGGTGAATAGTCGGATATTGCAAGATTTCGACCTGTTCGGCATACGATAAATAATCAGTTTCTTGAGTTGCAGAAAACTACCCTCGATTGCCCATCTTTACTTCATATATGTGTGCAACATGCGCGGTTAGAGCAGTACATTAGTGAATTAAAATAGCGTTTGTTATGAGATAATTTGGAACGTTTGAAGCCTGCAGGCGCCCTGCAGCGGCCGTCGGTCTAGTGCGTATCCACAATACCGCGGCTGTTGCCCGGACCTGAAATGTGATTCTCGCTGCTTGAGTCACGAGGTAATGCAAAACAAAGGGTGGAGGGTGGAGTATAAAGTGAAAAAATGTGATTTTTTATTCATTTGTTTAAGTTGAAATTTCATTTAAGATTAACAAACGTAAGTCTCATTTTTTATTTAAAACTAAAAGTTTAATGAGAGTTCCAAGAATAACGCTGCTTGGAGAAGGCCATTATTTCATTTAAATAACGTACGTAAGATCGGAAATTATTGGGAATGACGGGATTCGGAATGTTATAGGATTCAGGATGCCAGCACTCGAGATACCGGATTTCCAAATTGCATAAATATATATTCTGAGCAGGCCCAGGTATAAACTTGCTAATATTTAAGCGTCTTCTCATGTTGGCTTATCTTATATTATCTCAACTTGACAGACAAGCTCATCTAATTTGTTATAGAGATGGAAGCTAGTCAGCAATAGTAAGTCTATTCTCGACAGCTAAGTCATGTAATTCAACTCTCGCTTTCTCGGGTTGTCGGCCAAAATTTTGTAGCTTTTGTTAATTTCATTTAAATTGCATGTCTACAAACTCTGATTCAAAGCGGATATAGAATTTATTTCAACTTCCATGCTATGAATTTTGAATTTAAATTTAATAATCATACATTTTATTTGAATGGGTTTTCGTTTATTGATGTATTAATACACGTATTAATGATGTATTGCCAAATGATGAAGTAATTTGTTTCCATGAACAACAAATATATTAATTGGTGCACCTTCCCCCATTTTGCAACGTGTCTGAAACTATTTCAAACAAATTAAGAATACAATTCACGAAAAATTTTCTTAATCTTGATTGCATGTTACTTTTTTTTATATGTCAATTTAGGCGTTAATTACTTTTGCATAAATTTAGTCTTTCTGTTGATTTTATGAACATAATTGATCAATAAATTTTATTAATATCTTTGTAGAATGATAATGATGAAAATTTATCAAAAAGATCATCGTACAACATGGTCGCAGCAGGATATGGTCGCACATTGTACACTGAGTTAGTCAAACCTATATACACTAGAACCCTCCATATACGAGTGTGAAGCGTTGATGTAGAGGCAATTAAGACGTATCTAAACCTATACTTAATGTAACCTTATAGATCGTTTATAGCTATCAAGCTTAAACCTGTTACTAGGCCTCCTATGAATCTTGTTCATTAAATTGGGTGAAATTCGGAGGTTAATTTGCATAGATCTATTAGTTGCGTTTAGAGAACAATATGCCATTGATGACCTGTGATGAACCATATTGATGACGTAGAAGTTGCATTCATAAATATGAATGGGTGATATTGTTCAAATATAGTGACACACTTTCTCGCTATTAGTATGAGCAGAGAACGGTCGTAGCACTGATACGTCCTATTGGTGGGGCCCAACTGGCTAAGTATGACCCACAAAAGGTGATAAAAATATATCAGTACTCACTACAGTGAGTGACAGAGAGCACTTTTTCTCGTCCCCTAGTATCATGGATACTCGGCAACGTGAAGTCACAGACAGACAGGCGAACGGACGGATGGACGGACGGACATAACGAGCGCAATAATAGCGCCTATTTTTCATAAATCAGAGAATACGCTAAAAAGTGCATCGCTATTAGGAAAAAATCACTCTTGTTACTCTGAGTGGGTTGCCAACACTCCCATTCGCCCTGGTCGTTTCAGACGTGCCAACAGAACAGGAGGTAAAACCATGGGCATGGTTGGTGGAGTACAAGGGTCGGACGTTGCCATGTTTCGGCACTAAGATGACAATAAAAACTTATGTTGCTTCTCTAAATAATAATTCTTGACAGCAATTAAAAAATAAAATAACTTTCACTCCAGAGTAAGATATTCTGCACATACGTTGAACATAATTTAGTACAGGACACTTTTAATAAAATATATTCGGTTCTGATCTATGCTGTAGGAATCATGAATTAGAAGGGCGATAGGATGAAAGAATAGCATAATAAATAAGAATAAATTTACTGACACAAAACAGATATGTTGTAGATGTTCCCTCAGATCACGAGCGCCGTGCATGTAAAGCAACGGGCCCTGGGAGACCATAACGAGTAAACTCGTAATATATCGACTAATTTATTTAATTAATAACTCAATCTTAATTGGAGCAGCACAATTAAGGAAAGAATCGCCAGCACAACTGCACATGGAAAAGGTTCGAAAAAAATGTACTTGGAGCACGTACTAAAATACAGACGTCTTAGTTGAAGGCAATCAACGATCGTCAGCAAAGAATTTGTTTAGCTAGGCGTAAATTATTTTTCAAGATTTGAATAATCATCGAGACCGTATTTGTGATCACCATTTGTGATAATTAACAAAATCCATGTCACTCGCTTGAGGAGGTCTGGGGTCATACTTTCAAAACTGGTTAAGTGAACGAAAGTACTTAGGCTCTATTTTCTCGTCTATGATTGCATGGTGGATTTTGCTTGTAAGGCCGGCAATGATTGGCTGATGAACTTACGATCTCTTAACTTTTTTGATAGTATAGACCCTGGTCTCAATGTTATCATGTCATCATCACGAGCCGAACAAGAAGTTGCTTCTCATAAACACGCCCATACCTGATATCCTTCATCGTATATACGTGGCGCGAATAAGTCCATAATGCAAGTGCCTCAACGGCTAGAAAGTCAAACGAAAAATTTAGACTTTGGCGAGAGTTTGAAGAAAATATTCATGCGAGAAATGTATTGGAGAATGATCAGATAGTCAATTTTCGTGGGTTCCTAATTGGAAATTGAAAAATTCAACGATAAGGAAGTACTAAATTTTCATTCCCTTCACTAGAAAATCGCACATCGTCTACCTGGGCGCAACGTGACTGTCGGTCTTGATGTGGAAGTATAGGCAGGTCTTTAGTTCATGAAAGACCTATTGTTGAAACATTATTCAGTTAGAACAATAAAAACATTAAGTCTTCATCTCTACAAAATTCGAGATCAACAGAAAACTTTCCGTATTAAACACTCAACGTGCCAAGTTTATCACATGCCTGACGGTGGTGTGCGTAGAAATGATTTTGATTATTTCTTTCAACGCCACGAGAATTTTCTTGTAATTAAAATTTTTTAATAATTGAAAATAATTAAATGCTTTAACGGTTTTTAATTATTTGAAAACACACAGATAAGAATTTGTTGCGGGATTAATTAATACCTCATGAGTGCTATGAACTGGTGGTAAATTTTCTGATTACATCAAACCAATGAAACTTCATTCAGTTGAAACTTTCGCTTACGCACCCAAGAATATTCGCTTAGTCTAGCACGAGTAAAGTGATTAAGAAGATATGTAAGTTATTGATATTAAATTAATTTGATATGTAATAGTCAGATTCATACATACTATTGGATAAACTAAATATCAAATATTAAATTGATTAAATAACTAAAAACATCATATATTAAATTTAAACATAATAAGTACGTATATCAGTCGATCGAATACACTTCAGTCCTAAGGAGAAGTAACACTTAAATGCCAATAGCAGGAATAGTTAGGATTGTCATTGATTTATAGAATATCTCGAAAAGCATGACTGTCGCAACAAATAACAGGGAAATATTTATAATCTATCGTGGTCCACGCATAGTCAGCAATGAGGCTTATGAGCAAAAAGTGAGTTCATTCATGAATGAGTTCATTCATTCTGAAACGTGAGTTGAGTCATGAATGACATGGTGCCAGCTCGCACAATTTATTCAATGCTCTTGTTAAAACAATTACTCCAAAGTCCCGAATGTATTTACGCAATATAAGATTCTTTGTCAATTTTGTCAATCCAAAGAGTAAAATAATAGTTATAACAGAAAAAAATTGATGAAGCAACTTGATCAATACATTAATTCTGAACACAAACGCTGCTGATGCAAAATGAAAGATTTAGTTACCATTGATTAATAATTTATGATAAAATATAACATAATAACGGACCTGCAAACTGAATGGGTAGACACATCGTTCATGTCAATGATAGTACCGTCAAGGTCAGAGTAGTTTATGTCGCAGCATGTGAACCCAACAGAGTTAAACATATGCCATGGAAATAATTAAGAGATTCATTTCTATATAGGTCCTATTAACATCATTGCAATGAAAACTCAGGTTGTGATAAGAATAACATTTGTCATAGGATGCAGGTCCCAGAATTTCTCATAGTAAAACCGCTAAATTATATGCAGCTTCGGGGAACAACTAATATTAATAAAGTCAACCAGGTATTATTACATCATGGACATTCTATGTCTCTCAGCTAGCTTACTTAACGAGCTTCGTTAATTATACACAACCAATGAAATGCTGGGGGAAAGACACCTGGAATCAGCTTTTTCTCCGATTGCACCTCGCAATAGTCCATTTAACTTTAACAACATAATTAAAAAAATTTGGCCAAAGGTAATTATATAATTATCTTGAGTTATAATTAAATAAATGTTTTTTAAAATTAAGCGAATTAAGAATATTTTGTTCTATCATGATTCGTCTTGCATTTCATGCTCGACGAAATGAAACACAAAAATTCGGACCGCTCACGTTCCGCTGGAATGACCAGTTGAGCTTTCAGGTACAAATTCTAATGTAAATGATGCAAGTATATATAGCACCAGTTAACTTATGGCAACGAGGGATATGTTAGGCTAACGTCCATACACAGAGACAAGTTGCGTTGTATACACACGCCATTATACTTGGTTGACACTTAACAGCCAACGACCTTCTCGGAACGACGATTCAACGGAAGACTTTTACTTTCCTATTTTCCAAATTCGAAGCTGATTGAAAGGAGTGAGGAAATTCCACACAGTTCCAGACCTCCTTTTCAATGTCTCTATGCCTGATAACAAGTTACTACAAACGGACTTGATTAATGAACAAATTTAATTTTAAAAATTCCTAGCAGACTTGTTTATACCCCTGTAGTAATCGTCACAAATTGTAGTCTATTCAACTTGACTAAATCTGTAAGACAGCTGCGATGCCCCAATTTCTGCTGAGGCTGGAAATCATCGATCAGGCAGCCCACTCATAGTTCATTTTAAGATTTTCGGCTATTCGAAGAGAATAAGCTCGCAAAAATAATGAATTAGACTAGACTCACTGCCTGATAATAACAATAATAGACTGACCCTCACCAGCTGCCTCGTTTTGATTTTTTGACGTTCCTATTTGCAAATACAGAGCGTCAACTTTTCTTCAACTTTAACTATATTTTCGAAATAAAAAAGAGACACATTAAGGTATGTCAGCTTTAGAATATTGGCATGACTGTCCAGCAGTGGTGGCAGCGGCAGGCAGGGCAGGAGACAGCGCCACGACGGCCGGCCGAGCGTCGTGCGTGGAGCTCCGGGCGGCACCCGGCACATGGCCGCTATTCTGCTCCGAAGCGGCGGCAAAAATCCGAGCGGCGCTCGGCACACGGCCGCTATTCTGCTCCGAAGCGGCGGCCAAGAACGTCAGCGCGTCGTGGATGCTCAAAAAGAATCTGTTCTCGGGAATGCGGGCGAAGAGACCGCTAATTTTCAGCGTTTCCAAAACTTGATCTGAAATAGAAGTGTATAAATTTAACTGAGTAGCCTTGTCCGAAATTCAAATGGCAATGGTTATTTCTAATGAGCTGAATATAAAGTTCAGCAAGCCAATGGGTTAACGACACATGATGATTCAAACATCATCAATGTTAAAATTACGTACGTAATTGTGGTAAATATAGAGTTCAGCAAGCCAATGGATGAATGACACTTGATAATTCTAACATCTTCACTGTTAAAATTACGTATGTAATTGTGGTAGGTATAAAGTTCAGCAAGTCAATGAATGAATGACACTTGATAATTTAAACATCATCAATATTAAAACTATGTATGTAATTGTGGTAAATATAGAGTTCAGCATGCCAAAGGATGAATGACACTTGATAATTCAAACATCAGTATTATTAAAATTACGTATGTAATTGAGGTAAATATATAGTTCAGCAAGCCAATCGGTTAATAACACTTGATATTTCAAACATCATCAATATTAAAATTACATTGACAAAATTAGGAACCTACCAGAGCTTCTCGTCTGGTTTACAATTTTTTCAAGTATAAAACATTTCTTACAAGCCCCGTTTCGACACATACGTTTTTGGGGCCACAGATATGGGCAATTAAAATATTAATTCACTGAATTTTAACTCACCATTGGCTCCTGCTACCACCAAAGTGATGCCAGCTTTGCTGTAGGTGTCAAAGAGATTTTCCAACTGCTTGGCTGCGGTAAAGTCCAACCAACTGACGCTCGAAAAGCAAAGCACCAACATATTCATATCCTGCGTGGAGAAAATACAACTTTCGTTGATATGCAAGATTCGTTTACTGACGACTAGTCGTCTTGTAATTATTACAGAAACTTCGTTTCATATTTAGCATCTATGTTAAAATATTTCTGGCAATCGGCATTTCAGGAGGATCAAAAATGTTGTCTTAATCTACTTGAGTCTCAATTTTTTTGCAACCTTGCGTCCGCCGTAAAGGTAATGAAACTTAATTTTTATAGCAGACCTGTCAGCTACTTTCAACTGCTCTTATTGCTCAATCATAATTGCTCTCGTTTATAATAATCAAAAAGTAGCGTTGATCGATACATTATGACTTTTATTATTGGTTTACCAGTACTTTATTCGGGGATTATTCTGGTTTATTTTCAAGCAAATATTTCGTATCATGAGGGTTGAGCAACTTTTCACCGCACACGCTCTCCACTTACCACTTTGGACGAATCAACAACACCATGTGAGGTCTTTGTCGATGTGAAGTTAGTGGAGCACGAGTTGTTGAGCTACCAAACGAAAAAATTACATCCACAAGTTTGGAAATTAAATAAAAAAACACTCATTGTGGAAAAACATTCCAAGATCTAGCAAAAAACAACGAGCTATACAAACAAAGGAAGCATATGTATTGGAACAGTACAGACAATGTAGGTACCATCTACACACAGTTTATGCCAAACAGATAACGTTACAGGTTGGGATGTGCTAAACAACCATACACAAACATGAATACAAAACATTGAGCCTACTGTTGTAAATGTGTTGTGTGCAATAGTGTTTAAACATGCACAATATTCCTGCGCGGTAGCAACACGGAAGGCATAAATGATACACGACATTATCCCAACACGTAAATACTGGAATGTACGAGACCGTCCTAAAGATGCGTCCGAGAAGACATGCTAAAATATCGTGTAGGTTCATAATGGGGTTATTGGCCGTGTCAATGCGGTTTTGGTTTCACGGGCGGTCGTCTCGCATCAAAGTTAACCAACCAGTTTGAAAATATGTTCATGCAGAAAATAATTTGTTATGTCGAAAGAAAAATACGAAAGTCACCAAATGAAACGTGACACTCTTACAGAAGATTATGGTGGCGTGGTTCAAATTGTGACGAATTTTAATCCACACTATATTTAAGTTAAGATGTGCCGTGTCGCGAGAAATCCACGAGCCGCCTTCTTCAGAAAATATAATTCTTCATGGAAATTAAGAAAAATTGATTCTTAGAGATTTAATGAAAGAACACAGGTTTCTCGGTAATTCTATTGAAAAAAAAAACACGGAAGAGAAAAACCACCGAGCATACATTACATACCAAACACAGGCAAGCACTAACTACCTTTGACTTAGTAACAACTAAAAATCAAAGAACTCACTTGTTCTTGTGGTTGTTCATCTTGCAGGTACGCGAGATTCTCCTGGCCATTAGTAAAGTCATTATTTTTCTGCGAGGCTTGACAAGAGAAGCTCATGTTACAGTGGAAGACGTTAACGATGGCATCTTTGATGACTTCCCTTGTGAGGTTTTCAGCAGGAGCCGGGATGGTCTGGCCAGGCCTCCCACCAGTCGAGATGTCACCAACATCGTCAACTGGAGTTCCAGGTTTCTGAGATCCTCGAGCTTCTGAAGCCCGGTGCGTGGGAGTTACTAACTGCTGGTCACGGTGTGACTTTGCTAACGCCACTTTTCTGCGAATAAAATAAAATTTAGTCACGTGAACGACGAGAAATTTACATGACTTCTCAAAATCAAGACATTATCCCATATACCATCATTTTATTTCACAATTTAAATTTAACGCATACTAATTAAACCAAGACCAACGAATAGCAACATTTAAAATGAATCTCCCGTTGAAATATGTGGAAGAAATTAATATTTTACAGTTTTTACATAATTACATAAAATTCTTTCTAATCCTAATCTAAAGCCCCTCTATATTTCCAGCGCCAGACTTTGAAACATCAGGCAGATCTATAACTCGCACTCTACTATATAATGAGTGGAACTCCAGCGAACGACAGTTTCGAAATCCCAACCCAGAAGTAGACGAAAGTCAATGCGACCAACGCAGTTTTTAGGGTATTGGCGATACGCTATCAACAGCCCTATAATTCACAGCACAAAGTTTCAAACACTAAATTAAAAAAATTTCGGATACGTGCTACATTGTAATTTCATGCTTTACTAGCTACGAGTTGAGCATAATACTCTTTAAAACATCAGAATTTTAATGTTAACAGAAACAGAACAAAATGATAAAATTTCTATACTCACTCGACATCAAGTCCCGTTACTTTGACGAGCCTCTTCTTGAAGCATTCTATGTTGACGAAGTTTAGAGCCCCGGTTACCTTACAGATACTTGCCCCTGCCACCGACACCACCTGTCCATGCAGTTAATACGCATTTATGGTCCGATGCACACAAAATACTTCTTTCTATAAACCTTGCTTTAGAGATAGATTCCAATAAATTGTATCGAATACACAATTCAGAGGTACATAACGGTAAAAAAATATTATTCATTTTTGAGTTAAACATAGAAATTAAATATTTTAGATATGTTCTTTACATAGGATATGATAGATAAATAAGTCATAAAAACTTGAACGGACAAAATTTTGTCTCACGCCATAAATTATAGTATTGTCGAAAATCTACAAGAAGAATAGCTACTCACAACTTCACAAGCTACACAATAGCTATCTGTGCAATGTAATAAAATGGTTCTGGCGGGTCAACGAGTCAGTGATGGACGGGCTTGTAGTTAGGGCAACTACCAATCTAAATCGGGCCAACGATCACTCACTCCCTTCCCAAGTAGCCGCTACCAGGATGAGTAATACACACACACACACTAACCGACTGGTAGTTGTCCAACTCGAGGTAGATATCGGTGTTGGGCACCCAACCTAGCTTGGCAACCACAGGGTCAAAGTAGCGCTTGAAGAGGACCAGGAGGGAGAATAGGAGGCCACAGCCCAAGCCGTAGTCGATGTCCACGAGGACGGTCACGCTGAACGAGACCAACCATAACATAGCGTCGCCTTTAGACCGCTTCCAAGACGATATGAAGTCGTACATCTGACAACAAATACAATAATTTGAATGTCCAAGAGACGTTGCATCGGAATAGGTAATATTGCAATGTTGTGGCGTGATTCGTATGAATTTGGAACTTCATATAAACTACGAGGAATAGATACAATCTCAGAGTTTCGAGTCATTGCATTTCGATGGTTATGGGTTATTTTAATGCAGGATAGGAAGGGTAGGATAGGATTTACGAGCACAAAATGTGTAAACGTTACCTGCAGAAACATTCCCTTCAGAGCTACTATGATGATCGACGCCAACACGCACTGCACGCAAAGAAAAAACGAATTTATGATTTTTGACCCGGAAACTAATTGAATTCGTTAAGCAATATTCGGTGCTATGAAATAAATGGTCAAATTTGTCGTAAGAAATAATTTTTTTCCGCTACAACAGTACGGGTTAATTTCGGGTCAAGAGTGAATCCAAAAATAAAAAAATGGATCGAGGATACATACTTACTTTGAGACTGTCATTTTGAATGTATCAACATTCCAACAACTCACATTAGGCAGGGTTTCAAATAAAGGTCCGATGAATAGCAGGACGAAGAACATGGCTGAGCAAGACACGAACGAAGTCATTTGCGTGCGGCCACCGACAGACTCTTGGATGAGAGAGCGAGAGAGCGACACGCACGACGGCACGCAAGAGAACATTGAGCCGAAGATATTGCTGATGCCCTAGCAGACGAACGTCCGGAAAAATCACCGTTATAGTCAGATTCTAACTTTAACAGCAGTAAATGTAAAATTTGTATACAATTCAATTGAACCTGTTGGTTCTAAGGTTTTTTAGTTATTTTATTCGATGTCCAAAAAATCCTTCAATTTATTGCCAAAATACATCACATATTATAAATTATTCTTAGATCAAAGTTTCACATAACACAATGCATTACAAATTTCAAATACTAATATAGTTCACATTAGTCAAGTTCGTGACAAGATTGAGCCTGTAGCTTCCGAGGCACCTACCCCGGCGTAAAGCTCCTGCGTGGCGTCGACGCGGTAGCCGTGCTTGGTGCTGAAGATCTTCACCATAGAGAAGGAGATGATGAACACGACGATGGCGAGAACAAACGTGTCGGCCAGCATAAGCCCGAAGAGGTTGTAGTCCGGCAAAGTAGCCTCAGGTAATCTAGAATCAGTGTTTGAAATGAACGCTGGGAATCTAACTGAAAGACAATACTTAAAAATCAACTGGAATATTTCGACAATGTTTCCATAATATTTCTAATTTATTTTTTTTTTCGAGTTATGAAGGTTATAAATTTGTAGCCGATTTCAATATCAGAAAAACGTATTCCAGACGCCTGGCAACGAAAAAAAAATTAACATCAAAAGTTCATCACATGAATATCACTCGTCTACCTTGCTGTTCCCACTACGACACACGCTAGCAAGATTTAAAAACATGGACTTTGAGCGACAAGCTAAGAAAGCCATGGCAAGACGAAAGATCATTCAAGATTCTCAATCCACCACTATAAAATTATTGGACTTGCCAAATCAAGTATTTTTAGAACAGTTTCTTACGACCATAACAAAGAACTCGTTTGAAAAACATCTCACCCCGTCGGAATGTCGCCCACGACATTGAGTTCGTTGGTCGTCTCGAACTGTACGAAGTATTCGACGGTCGTTCCGACCACCACGACAATCAGCTCGATGGGCACCGGGAAGTTCGTGATTTTTCTCAAGCGCGGCTGAAAATTATGCGTTATATTCAGAGGCAAGAAATTATGAAAAACCAGATGATATACCGAACATCACGAGGACAACTTCAAAGTAAGTGAAAAGCACTCAATTTGTTTCCGTGATAGATAAAAAAATACAGAATAGATCGTTGAACAATGTATTCGTAATAGTACATTGCAAACGAGCTTTTAAAATGCTTCAAATTTAATTGCTGCGCTAATCGGTGTCGTTACAGAAACTGATTGATGTTCCAACTAACGCATTTCGTTTTCACTTAAGCGACAGTATAGGGCACTTGCTCCCACCTTTATTATTTCGTTGTTGAAAACAAGCACCGCTATGCACACCACCGACATGACCAACGCAGTCGCGTTGACTGAGGGCAGCATTTTCACCAGGTCAATGTACGTCTGAAAAAAGGACACTCATAAAATATAACCTACTTCTTTTCCACTGAGAATATATAACATACTTTGGTTCAATTTTCAGCGATATGATTCTTTCGGAATCTAATTTTGAAGAGAAATTATTGATTTTTTTTTTTATTTATTAAAAAAGTTGGCAAAATGAGTCCTCCGAACAATAAAAACATATTTATGGCAGGTATAGACTTCCTGGATCCAATTAATCCTATTCCAATATTCAGGTTAATCGAACCTAATTTTTGTATATTCATAAGTCGGATGGGGGAAAAAAGTTTCTTACATAAATAAGTCGGAAGGGTCCGCTGTAGCGGGGGACTGGGAGGCCGAAGATGTGTTTGAGTTGGGACGACAGGACGTGTACAGCGGCTCCCGTAGTGAAGCCTGAGATGAGCATGTCAGAGAGCAACACGCACATGTCACCCAGGTGCAGGAGACCGAAGAGAATCTACCAGCAAAACACGCGAGCTTGATTGTGGATGATGGCATTTTGATTAAATTAAATAAAATTTAGTAAACAACACCAACTTACTAACATTTAGTAAACAACAGCAAAAACATAAATGTCCAAAACTAATTTAACCAAAATATGCTACCTATTTTTGCTTCAAAAAGAACCTGGAGTTGAACTCAAACTTAACTGCTTTGAATTTCATCAATCGAGTGGAGCATTGTGAAACTAACTTGCCACACTCCGACCATGAAGGCGACAGCCACGCACACTTGCAGGGGCGTGTACTGCACCGGGCCGCTGCTGCTCTCAGGACCTGAGGTGGTCATGGTAGACAATCCAGTGAGCAACGTGTCATTCACGGCGTCAGCAAACCCGACCGGTGCCTGAGAGACGTCAGACAGGGAGCTGGACTTGTCTAAGCTCCGAGCAGAAATCCTCAAGCTGTTGAGAATGGCAGCCGAGCCCGAGTTAGGCAACACGGATGAAGGCATGGTTGTGTTGTCGAGATGTTGTGCCAACAATGACGTTACCGTGGTAACTGCTGGAAATATTGGGGTAGCTAAGTCTCCCACCACTTTTCCCGTCATCAGACTACATACGGCAAAAGTACCTGTCAATAAGAAGCAGGTGTTAGAGTTCATCATCTCATCAAGCCGGAAATGTAATGACATAATCTCGGTTGCTCTAGCGTTTAGAACCGAGCTCAAGCACTGAAGTTCTATCAAATTATCAAAATTTTGATATAAATGAATCGAAGTATGTAATCTTCCAAGATACTCATCGATTCTTCGTTAGTTAAAATTACCTTGTAAAATATTAGGTTAATGGTACAATGAAAATATTTTGAAAACCCTGATTATGAGAAACATACCGGATTATTAGGCTCACAAGAAACCAATAAGAATGCTCCATCCTATATTACCTCTACCTTTCAGTAGCACTATTATTGCTATTAATATCCTCAAAGTCTTGACAGTATTCAGTATTCATGGACAGTAGTGACGGCGTCGGATAAACCCACTATATACATTGCAGGGGCGCGAGCGCAAGGATGCGCGCGTCGTTGTCATATCTCGACCGCAAGTCGAATATATGCTGCACGTAAATTTTGAGAAAGCGCTGCTACAAAAGTAAAATCTTCAACAGGACTCACCAACAGAGACATGTTTCGAGGTGCCGAAGATGGCGTAGGCCAGCACCGGAAAGAAGGCTGTGTACAGACCCAAAATCGGGGGCACCTCCGCCAACATTGCGTAAGCCATGCCTGAAAATGGACGTAAAGAGTAAAATATATCTAAAATGTTTGCTGTAGAAGCTTTAAATTAAGTTTAGGTTATTATAATCAATTGTTCGAAGTAGAATTTCAGTCCTGGAATAGTCTTTTTGTTGTATTCTAGCTTTCATCAATGATATTATGAACAGAAAAAGCGGTTGATACGTTTTAGCCAGCAACAGTATTATCGATTATTTAAAATACACTTAAGTTTCAAGATTAAAACCATTTTACTCAACATATTCATGAATTTATTTTAGTATCCCGATTGGTCAACCTCCGAAAGAAAAGTTTATCCCAATGACTAAATGCAATAAACCGCAACCTTGTGGGATGTGCATGACAGCGACAGTGAGACCAGCGATGAGGTCCCCGACGAGGTCGCGTCTGGGGGAGTAGGTGGGGAGCCACGCTAGCAGCGGCACCCTCTGCTGCAGGAGGGACCACAGGGCGCCGGGGGAGCAGCGGCATGATGACCTCAGGCAGGATTTGAGCGAGCCCTTGAGGCCTGAAAAATTTATTTGTCATCGTAGGCAATAACATTCTGCTTGGGAAATAGGATAAAACGGCGATCGAACCAAAAAAATCAGCAAAAATAAAAAAATAACGAGAAAATATGATAGCTTGGACGTTTTTAATTTCGGATGGTCACTCCATTTATCTAGTACGTGCAGCTATGAATTGCAAGAGAGATCAATACTAAGTTTTGACGATTATGTAATTGCATTAATTTCCATTTATGTTCACACAATGGTTCAAGATTGCGCTACATTAAATTGTCAATAATTTCAATTGTAATCAAGTATACAATCGGTGACCAATGAAGAACCAGGATGGAGCTGCAAAAAATATTAGATATATCCACAACATCCTATGTACATCATCCAAGAGATATCAAATACATTTCATTATATATCAGATAATCGAGCTTAACCAATGCCTTGAGTATAAACAATATTTAATTGTATTTATGCGTACCTCTCTTGGGGCTGGGCTGGTAGCAGAGGTCATGTCTGAGCTGAGGCAGCGTGTAGGCTGGCCGCTGTACGTGCACCTGCTGCACCTCTGCTGGGTCGGCAGATGTAGCGACTGTACCGCTGGTGTCGTCGTCTATTCTCAGCCGGACTTTACTGTGATAAATAAATACATTTAGAGCATTGTATTTAATTTCAATGCTGTTTCTTCTCACATGATATAACAAAATCGTTGTGCAATCTTGGAACTTGTTTTAAATTAAAATGCAAATGTAAAGATTAGACTTCAAAATTCAATGCACTTTTCAGTACCGTGACCATAGTGCATGTTCCAGAATGTTGTAGTCACTCTCTGTAACGTACGTAACTTTTCGTCCTTGTATAATTTATTGTAATGTGAATAGAATTTAAGCTTAAATATTCCGCAGTTTTGAGAACGCTTTATCTTCCACGCTATACAATTTGAATTACTTATTTTTCGTAATGTTTTATTTCTATGAGTCTTCTAAAGTCAAGGAGTTCATGTTGAAGCGATTCTCTGAAATAGTTGATGAGGTTGATTGCGGGAAAATTGCCAGTTGAAATTCACCAATTTTCGACTCTGATGCTGAAAATATTAGCAAAGATTTTAAGGTCACGCATTCATATTTTTTAATGTTAATTTGTTGGCATTGTTGGGCAATTTCTTCAAAACTGGTCCCTTCTTCGGGCATAAGAATATTCTTCCAATTAAGATGCAGTCTTGTTTGGTTTACGACTCCAGTAGTGCTCATTAAATTGTGCACCGGGCTTACGTCGAACAGAGATAACGTAACTTCTAAATTCGATTTTCGGAACCTCTGAGACACCTGGGCTCGAGCTTACCTCTGAGACACCTGGGCTCGAGTCTACCTCTGAGACACCTGGGCTCGAGTCTACCTCTGAAACACCTCGGCTCGAGTCATCTTTCAGGAAACTTATTTTCACCGCCATTTCGTTTAGATGTGCGAACAGCGAGTGCAACGTACCCGTATCCGGAAGCGACTTGAAATATTCTCTCCCTCCGTCACTCTACATTCAAGCATTTTAAAATTTTGAAATCATTTGAGGATTGAACGGGAATCTTATTTAAACAACGCTCACTTATCTCACCCGCTTGATTTTATCTATAGCTATAGTAATAATGTTTACTTGTTTCTTCGTCGCTAGCTGGTCAACTTATGAGTTTTAGTCTCCACAGTGAAAATTTTGTCGTTCAAATTTACCTTGCTTTAATGTTGAAAGTTTTTTTGTGAATTTTGTTTTAAAAAGAAGAAACTATGGTGAATATTTTTGGAATTATCTTGGAATAAAATTACATCAATTTCTTTAATTTGAGACAATCATTTCACTTTAATACTCTAAGCGACGAAGAAAACCAAATTTTACATCACGATTGCTCCCTATAAACAGCATCAAACCGCGCTTGCTTGTAAGCACCTCCCGTCAGACGTGAAGGGGTAGTACCTGGTGCTGCCGGCGCTAGGGTCGCGGCACGTCCCTGAGATGACGGGGGGCGCGCGGTGACGCCGGTCGTGCGACGGGTCTTTGAGGTCGCCATCAGCTCCTCTCGACGACATGGCTGAATGGACTCCGTATCTGTTGCAAAATCTGTAAGAAATAAATCTTTAATTTACTCTAAGCTTCAACAACATTACCCTGACTGATCCTTTTAACGAATATACGAGATGATTTTTTCCTCATACACGATAATACGGATATATGTATTTGTTCCCTGAAGGTAGAGATCAGTAGAATTTACGTAAATTTGGCGATGAATAGACTTTTAGAGCATAGCAAGTCCAATTTAAACATTATAATCCATATTGAAAGCATAATATCAACTCATTTCTGACTATCTGATTGATTTACTAACGGCCAGATTTCTTAAAAATCTGTACTCAAAATGTAAAACTGAATTCATGTAATTATAGTCAAGCATGATTTTCAACGGTTGTGCGAGACACTGTAATTGACTGGAGCTTAACAATCCACTTAAAAATGAGAAGTGATAGCCTTCTATTTTTAATGATTTTTATTGTGAAAATTATGAAGGTATTTGTCTCCAGACCATCAATTACCTCTACATGAATTAGTATTTATGGAAATTTTAGTCTGTTTCGAGGACAATGAAAATAATTTGTAGTGTGGATAATCAGTTTAACAATGAGAAAAAGCTTCTTCCTTTTGCCAGCATGAAATTGTGGAAATTCCTAAATAATTAGAAGTAACCATTGGAATTTGCAAGCATGAGATTGAAGACGTGTAATGGTCTTCGAAATGATTAACTACCGATCGAATAACTCGAGGAAAAATCAGAGTTCGGGTCCAGTATCGTTGACATTTCAGCATTCGTGAATAGGATTGACGCTGCCGGATGAGCCCACTTGAGAACGTCGAAAATGGCGCGGGCGGATCGAAGGTTGCACGTGTCGTATGCGAACGCGCAAGTTGTGATGAGCAACACGAAGTTCCGAAATTTGAATTCAAGTAATTTTAGAATAGAATAAAATCTCAAACGCACTCTAGAACTATTGCGTACGTTAAGTAAAGAAAAAACATTGCTACGTATTGCATAAATGGTAAATGGACCGCACCTATTCTGCCTAGCTACCTACAAGAATCTAGTGACGGAAAAATGGCCGACCTTCGGAGTAACTGAAAGATCTGCCCCCGCTTATCTGGTAGAGCGTCCTAGCCGCACGAACGCAATGTCGGTACAGATGAACTACTTTCGTCTGAAAGTATATAGTTCATGAACATGTCTGGAGGTAAGTAGCATTTAAGTTATACAATTGTTCATTACTCGATAAGAGGCATCTAATGCCAATACTTTCTTTAAGATGCTCAAACGAAGGTTAGGAATCATCGGTCCACGATAACCGATAAATTTGTTTGATCAAATGAAGGTTATCATTTTTCAAATAATCAGTTCGTGATACGAGGTTCATTGAATAAATGACAGATCACGCAAAGAACAAACTTGGAAGGGAACACTGGCCAATGGCAAAAAATGACAACGCAGGAAAAATGAAGAAGCATAATTCAAGTTAATTAAGCAAGCGACACTTGCCGCCGTCATTGATAGTTGATACTGACGCACAAAATGCAATTGCCAGTCTTTAATTGAAAACCAAATTGTTATGGAGGAGAGATTAACCTTATTCTTTTTCAGATCGCGGCCAAAAGTTACGGTAGTATTTTTCTGAATATTTGGGAATTCGAACTAAATCATGAAATGCCTTCTCTCCTATAATGAAAAATGTTAGGTACTTATATTATATGCGTACAGCACCTTAATCGCTGGTGGTATAGCGCGTTTCGTCGTTGTACAGTAGGTGCTCACTACGTTTGAACGTGTGGGTAACGTTGCCCGTGCTTCTAGGTACGTCTGAATCCTATAGTTAACTCAGAGGATTCAGAAGCAACGTAGGCAGCCACTCAAGCACTTGGTGACGTTCTCTGGAGACGTCTCGTGGACGTATTAGTATACATGAATATTATATGTACATATATTATATTACATGAATATTAGCATCTGATTTGAATTAATAGAGAAAACTGACGGTAGAGTTTGCCCATACCAGATGACAGAGATGAAGAGAGAAAAATGATATTTTCAGAAATTCTGTTCCTTCTTTCTAAAAATCTGAAAACGGCCAAGCTTCAACCCGACAGGTGACATTGGCTGCTTGCATTAAAACAACATCGATTAAGAGTTGATACTAGATTGTAATGATGATCATCTGAAACAATATAAAATCGATAATGCACGGTAATACATATATAATGAATCCTTTCATGGATCAGCATGATTACAACGTTGCATTAAAAAGGTCGATTCAATTTTCAAACCAGTTTTTAGTCAATGTAATTTGAAAGCAAAAATTTTAAATTTGTAACACCAATTAAATGTTGTACAGTAACATGAGTACATGACGTTTCAAGAATGACTTATATCTTCAATTTCCATTCTGGACTAGTGTTCAACATGATTTAAACGTTATGAACGGAGCAGCATTATTTCAATGTTGATTCAACCAGAGAATTCATACTGAGCCATATCTTGCACGCACGAATCGTATCGTATGACAAACGTACGGCATCCTTTCACGCATTCTGACAGAGATCAGGCTGGTGGGCGCATTTGTCGCCACAAGTCTTAACCTCAACTATAAAAAAAATCCTTCCACGCATGCATGCAGATAGCACGACACCCTTCATCTTCTCACTGAATCTTTTCAGCTTCTCAAACTGCGTAAATACACTTAACGGCCAATAAAAACACGTAATGACCTGAGTCCACGTAGCGGCCAAGTTACACGTAGCGGTCGATTCCTCGTCTATGATTGGTGAATTTAGCTTGAAAAGCCGTCAGTTATTGGCTGACGGAATTACGAATTCACGCTCATTTTTTGTTAGTCTGGCCCTTCTGTTGCAACATACCACATGATTCTCTCGGCCTTTGCTGCGGATCAATGAATTTTTTTTTAATCGACACAGTAGGCGTAAACCGACTGAAATGTATTCCGAACAAACTTGGGACTGACAACAATGATCTGGAGTTCTAAATCACTGTTAACTTCAGATCAGGTCTAAATACATAAAACATTTTCCAGTTATTCAAGTTGATTCTCTAATTCTTCGTTACAATCTTCTGATTCAAATTTATTCGCTGGACAATAAACCAGATTTTTTTTCAACCAGTTCGTTTTCAATTCAAGCGGGTGAGCTATCCACACCAAGCGGTCAAGCGGTTATCCACGTAAATATATTATTATTATTGTTTGGTAAAAATTAGATTGATTTTTCGGATAAGCTGACGAGAGAAAATAAAAAAAGAAGCTTGCAGGTATATTAGCCCAACGAAGCAGTAACACCTGTAGACGCAGCGGGACATTAGGCTCAACTGAAAATTATGGGTCGACTATCCAGCAGAACATGGATAACGACTTTATTGTCTAGGAAATTAAAGTTTATCAGAAAACAAACACATTCATTGATTATAAAACCGGCTCCATCATGAGGGTTTCGAACGCTGGCGCGCGCAAGTTTCTTTCTGTCTTCCTGTAACACATTGGGGTTCTTGGAATTGTACAATCAGAAAGTCATAAGTAGTCAATTAAACTCCGGATTCGGTGTCGAAATGAAATGAGGCAATTATTCTGTCTTGCAAAAAATGCAACTTAAAAACATATTAGATAAAATTATTCAGTACAAAGTCATTGCGATACTAAAAACATTATTATGTCTTGATACTTGTCAGTGATTGAAATACAGACGCGAAAATTAATCGACTACAAATAGTGTTGCGTACAATTAAAAGCTTCAATCAAACGAAGTGAACGGCAGATAATAACGAACATGCTCCGTTCGAAAAGCCTGCACGAAAAGTGTTTGGTTTCAAGACAATGCGGGGTAAAGAAGAGGCTTTATTCAAGTATAAAATTATACAGTATTAGATGCACATGCCTGGAAAATTTAGGAAATCTATCGCTAACCCTAGACCTAGAGGTGCGCAATTCAGTCGTATGAATGTAAGATGAAACTTAACGTCACATTCATTAAGCTCATACAAACTGACACAAGTGACAAGTTCATCAGAAAACGACGCTGTAGGAACCTCGAACCATTGAGAGGCTGAATTCAACATACAGGCATCATTTTCACCACATATCTGTCGCTCAAAGATTTCATTACAGAATTGTCAGCAAGGTTAGCAGATGTGCATTTTCACGGCCAAATTACACGATTTAGGTTTTTTCCTAATGCGATGGCCGTTAAAAATCTATGGAGGTCGTCAACTTATTGATTTTTTTCAATGGATAAAAAACAATTCGTGTTTCATAGTTCACTAAAAATTTAATTCTTGCTCCGCAAATTTAAAAATGTCCAATCATTATTGAATTTAGGGCCAATTTGTGAGCAATTTGGATTTGGCCTCATATCTCATGGCACCGTCTGGCAAAAAAAAAAAACGGCCAAATCCAACATGGCCCTGAAGTAGACAAAATTCAACATTTGTAAGTAAATTTGAAATTAGCGGTACGACATATAAAATTTTCAGAATTTTTAAACGCTGAAAAATCCAATACGTTTTTGGCCATTATTGATTTTTGCCGGCCAACGGAATAATAATAAAAAAAATCTTCGAATTTGTCCAGAAAAACCCCATCTTGAAAAGCAAGCCTGATTCCAAAGATCCTATGTTCCCATATATTAATTACCGTTAAAGTTCAATTCCACGTATAACGATAAATACACAATTAAATTCATTTTATGCGAAATGACAATTTGATGTATATAGAAATCCTTTTCCGGATAAATGCAGCTGACAGTAGACAAAAAATTAAGTTTTCTAAAGTCAACGATACAAACATTTTTTATTGCTTTCAGACAACCGAACTGAAATAATATTATAGTATATATAAATAACCTGTGCCTACATGGTTACAGTTTGGCGTAGGCGTCGCCTAGGCGGATGCCATACAGAAATTACCAAGAAATGACACCGAGATTTTTTCTCAGAAGCTCCTGCACGAAAACTCACGCGCCGTAGTTTTGCGTCGCCTCTGCTAAAACTCCATTATCATTAGTCTTCCGTGCGACACAAATCATAATTACAAATGAGATTCTTAACAACGATCGAAATAACTAGCGAGATGGTGCCTATCAGAAGCTGCTTGGATCAGAAACACGTGAAAACCTTGATTGTTCACTGATAATTATTTATATGGGTTTTATGGCCTCTAAATAAAATTAATCGAGCGAAACTTGCGACAGATTATTTTAGGTGGTGTAGGGGACATTCAAATCAGGGGTTGCATGAACTTCTAACGGTAGTTGATCACAGTCCCGAGTGGTGTCGGCTATATCAATCAAATCTGTATTGTTGTGTTACGTGCCATCTTCGAATCAATGGCTTGCGTAGCTTCTTACTTCATCAGTTATATTAAGTCTCTTCCATTATATTCTTATAAACCTGATTCGGTGTCTCTTATTTTGCGTGAATCTCGCGTCATTGTCGATCTTTTTTGTTTGCGACAGCTTTATGCTGATTTTTGCATAATTTTGCATTTTGCATCTATAGGGAGTTGGACTATTAAATTGATGTATTAAATTGACTTACTTGACTTATTTATTTTATTTATGATTTACTCAGCTTATAACTATTTGAAGTTGAAACTTAGCAGGTGCGAGCGGATAAATAAAGTATATATTCAAATGAATTCAAATATTTTAAAATATATTTAAATTTCGATCAGTATTTGATATATTTGATTATCCTGTATTTTTCATGGCAGCTTAAAAAAATGTGAATTCTGCTCAGACTTATGACAAAATCGATTAATAAATTATGTTTATGTATAAGGATTAGTGCAAACCGATCTCGCCATTGTACAAATATTACTACATAATATGCAATTCAAATATTAAGTCTTTCGCCTTTTTTCAAATGCAGTTTAACTTCTTACTATTCAATAAATTTTTCTCAGTCATGTATACTTTTCCCCTTAATCTCATCAATTACGTACAAGCACTGGGCATTAAATAACTTCAGGTTATCTGTTGCATCCCAATTCTGCATCTATAGTTACTTGGCAATTACTGAAGATAGCACCTCATCGAATGAACCAAGTCAGTCAGTTAGCTTACGGTTGAAGCGTATATGGAACATTACTCATTTCTCGGCAAAGAAAGATGCTGTCACCGCGCTTCTGACTTCCGTCCTGTTCGCCATGCCACGGCACCTTCACGTCACGTCAATGCTATGCCTCCTTGACCGATGATGAGCTGTTATAAGCCAGGCTACAATTCCCTACAATTCCTTCCGGTGGCATCAAACTTAACATTGTCATTGTCAATATTCAGATACTGCAACCAGATAACAGGTCACTGGAAATATTTGAATCAATAGTTTACATTAATAAATCAAAACTTTTAAGATCATATCTTTTCGGATATGTCGTTGCCTTTGCTGGAGTAATTATCACGTTTGAATCGATTAATTGAAAATACAGTAGATATACGAGATCATACCCTATTGTGAAAATTTTGTGCAAACCTCATTCGTTATAGGTTTCACCCCACACACGAGTACTGCCTCATATCTGTAGTGGAAATAAGTAGTAATGGACTCGTCGATGATGTGAAGATTCTTACGAATCGAATAAAAAAATCATCTCCAAAACTTGTAGTCTTGCAGCCAAAAGTGCAAGTAATTATTTAAATTATGTTGCAATCGATTATATTCTTATGAAGATTTACTTGTAAGGGGTTGGAATCCTGGCACTGTAACCAAATAGAGGGTCTGTTTGAGCGCATGTAGTCGGATATAACTGAGGGCAGGAATTCATTTAAACTTTTTTGAGCGATAAGGTCATGAGGTATCGAAAAACGTGGAATGGATAAAAGAAATGGAACCTAGTTTAATCAATTATTATTGAACAATTAAACAAATTTAAATATTCAATAACCATGATCATTAATCAATTTTAACGTAAATCAGCAAATAAAATCATTTGCCAATTTAAAAACGCCATCTAAATTGAGGTCTACGTCAAGTTTACCGCTAAATTGTACTTTATTTAATTTCCATTACATTCGTTCACAGACTGAAACGATATTGGAGAACTATCTGACGACGTGAGTGGGATTTTGGGGATTAAATAATGACATGGGAACAGGATGGACAAATCTTATAGGGATTACCTATCCCGAAATACACCATGTTATAAGCTGCGAGTTTGTAGTTTAAAAGAAATGAGTTGTTTCGTATATTAAAGTGACTTCTATTACATCTTGTCTATTTAGGAAAGTGTGGCGTAGAATTTTGGTATGTTTGAATATTGACTATTTTTTCTATGATTTGGGAATGGCTGGCGTTGGGATGTGATTTAGATCCAACCAAATCTAAATAAATCGTTCATCGTCTTGGCAGGAGTGCGGTGGTCACGGCCCCCGAACGTTTACGGAGCCGTGACTGCTATTGTATTTTTCGTACATGAAGTTGGTATGTTCTTGTGCTCGTGGTTGAAGAAGGCTCTAAAGTCTGAACGATCAATGGGCTTGATCAAACGATTGAGTCATTCGATTGACGCGCGCATCAATCAACCTCAATCAAGTCTTCAATCTTTTGATCAAAACTTCCTTCTCGTCAGAAATTGGATAAGTGCACACTTTTATTTTCGCTAATGCCTATTTTTTGAGCTGCTGTGTTAATTTTAATGGATAGCAATGGATTAAAAATCGGATTTGGCCTTCCTCTCTCTAACATTGGATGCCATCGAGCGGAAGATAGAGCAAAGGCGATCCAAGGTGCGGTACAAAATGAGAAAGTCCATCTCTTAACCCTTTCGCGGGCATTGAAATATGCAAAACTTCAAATTAATAAATCCGTTAAAAGAATGCATGAATCATTCGAAGATATACTTACTCCTATGAATTTCATGAACTTTTGCATATTGAAGGAGTAAATCGCAGTTGATGAATTTTCAAATACAGTCACTATGTACACTAACAGAAATTGATGTAATTTATATTTAAAGATGCAAGTATGAAATGTTACTATCCAATTTCCATTCAATTCTATTTCATCAAATTAATTATATTAGTCGAATACATATTCCTGTTTAGCTCAGCAGCGTCAAAACTTCCGTTTAGATGATCACAGTTTAATTCTTATCCCATGGTTGGGGATGATGAATTAGTACGGAATGATGGTCAGATGATGATTGGCAGAGGTATGTTAAAGTAGCAGCCAACAAAAACTGGGGGCTGTTGTGGATATTTTTTGGAGGAGATTCTAAGTGACCATTTATTGTAACGAACCCGATAAAGCGATAAACAATATGTCGCATTTTCCGCGGGATTCGGAACCAGTGTAATGGTTGCGCCATTGTTTATACCTAGTGGCTAACGCAATACATGGTACAAATCTCCATGGTACGATCGATCTCCTCAAATTCTGAACGCTTGAGTCCTGCAAATTTTCTATCTATCAACAACAAATGCCGCTTCAAGCGTCATACGAGTTCAAACACGGTCAATCACGCTCGAGCCAATCGATCGACTCAAGCTTTTGATTAAATGATTAACGGTCTAGACTCTAGAGCCTTCTGAAGACTTGGGATTTTCCTTTTAGGAATAAAGTAATTTAGTCGATAAATAACCATGACAGTTTGTTGAATGCTTTACACGCAAACTTGACGGTGTGTTCATTTACTTCAGTATTCTTTCAGCGGTTTTTTACATCGTGCAATATGGTCGGTGTCGGCAAATAGGATAAGTTAGTGGACCTTAAGTGTTGTGAGGATTATTCTGAGGTTTTGTGTTTTCAGCAACGTATATACGTAATTACTAAGACATTTTGTCAGCGAATTTATTACAATAGCCGCGATTGATGAACTTGTTTAAGTTCGACAATACTTTCACCAAAATAATGAAAAGTTCAGTTTCCGATACAAAAACTTGATGATCACCTTTGACTTCCAGATTTATATCTGGAAGTAAAACATCAAATATCTTTGTTAAAAGAGCGGCCCGCACGCAAACGAAAAAAGTGATGACATTGCCTCTACGTACTACGTGGCACTGCGAAACTTGGGCCACGAATTGGTCGAATTGTGTATAACATCGTGCGGATGAAATGTGGGAATTCACACAACAGTGTTAGTGCATGATCTCATTATAGTTGCACCATCTATAATAGAATGCCGTCAACATCATGGAAAAGTTAACTGCTTCACGGTTGCTCCCATCTTCAAACATGAGTCACAATTAGGGTGTGCATTGCATATTCATGACAGTCCATTGCATGACCCGGTCCCCTTGTGACCGGGATGGATAAGAATATTGGCGTGAGAAAAAAAATGAAAGGTTGCGTCGTGTACGATGCCGCAAATACAGAAAGGGGCGAAAAAGCCGTAATGCTTTTAACCTATTCTGTGTTGGATTAAGAAATTTATAATAATCCGTCTTCACTGACACACATCAATGACGTGGTGGCATGAATTGAAATGGATTCAAGCATTCAATTTGGGTTGATTATGGAAGTTAAACATTAAGGCATCACCTGGAGCAAAATCTATCCTAATCATACGCATCAATCGAAGAGAATATTAGTTTAGTTATGATGTTCTTTAATATAACTTTGTTGTCGACAAATAAATGTCTCTTAGAAACCTTATCGTTGTACTTCCAAATCAAACTATAAGTCTTGGTCAAATTTAAGAATAGAATAAATTTTTTAATATAACACATTTTCTTTTCTCGCAATACTCAATGCATAACTGTAGTCAGTGTGTGAAGAAATAAAAATATTCAGGCGCCAGCGCGTCGAACACCGCGAAGCTGCAAGCTTGACAACTTTCTCACAAGTTTTTTCATTCCAAGGATCAACTCCCAATTGATACTTAGCAGAGCTCATACATTAGCTAAGGGCAATTATTTTATCGTAATACAAAGCTGGTTTCTAATGTCCAATAGGAAAATTCACCACATCTATTTAAACATGTTAACCAGAACAAGTTGAAGGAAAAAAAGGGCCATTCTTCGACGAACTCGTGAGACTTCGCCGCCGCTGTTTCTTATCTGGGCTGCCCTGCAGTAGGCTGGTGCTATTATGTTATCTGTGAGGCGTCGATAAGTAGATCTTGTAGTATTTAAAATTCTTGACCTCATCCGGTGTTAATCGCTTAAAAAGAAGCCTTGAAATGACTGGGACTGCAGTCCTCGGCTCGTTCTGGTGTCGTGCTCGGTTCTGAGCACGACACCAGAACTACGATGAAGAGCTTTACACCCGTTATTTTATTATAGTTATATATGTATCATTGCTGAAACGCTAACAATTCAGTTTCATTCGGATTAAATTCCCATCATTCAATAATTAAATTGATGAAAATTATGAGAGGGTTCCATGCATATTCTCTGCCCGGCGGCAGCAAGACAGGATCGAGGGAGATTTTCGTGTAGCTATATTCAAAGCTTATCCTTGTATTGCTTCCGTCTCCTGTACAACACTAAGCTCTCACAGCATTCCTCATACACGAAAATTCAATCGGAATATTTAGGAGTAATATTACTGCATCGTCTTGGTAGC